>NC_135965.1:10383275-10663275 GCF_053455715.1 Rhinoraja longicauda | reverse complement strand
GTGGCGCAGCGGTAGAGTTGCTGCCTTACAGCGAATGCAGTGCCGGAGACTCAGGTTCGATCCTGACTACGGGCACCGTCTGTATGGAGTTTGTACGTTCTCCCCGTGACCTGCGTGGGTTTTCTCCGAGATCTTCGGTTTCCTCCCACACTCCGAAGACGTACAGGTATGTAGGTTAATTAGCTGGGCAAATGTTTATTTTTAAATTGTCCCTAGTGTGTGTAGGATAGTGTTAATGAGCGGGGATCTCTGGGCGGTGCGGACCCGGTGGGCCGAAGGGCCTGTTTCCGGGCTGTGTCTATAAAAATTAAAAATTAAATTAAAAAAAAGTACAAAATTCCAATTTTGGCGCAGATATGAAAATAGATGGAAGGACGTGTTGTGATGAGGATTCTGTAATGGGATATAAATACAGGTGCTCACCGCCTTTTGATGCTTCGACTTACGACATTTCGACTTTGCGATGGTGCAAAAGGCAGCGGCCCGTAGCGAGCCACAGCTCGCTTCCGGCCACGTGATCATGTGTATTCAATGCATTTCGACTTACGATATTTTCGTTTCCGATGGGTTTCTCGGAACGTAAGTTGAGGAGCACCTGTAGATCTAAACCTGTACTATCCATGTACCTGTCTGAATGTTTCTTAAACATTGTGATAATACCTGCCTCAACTACCTCCTCCGGCAGCTCATTACATACAATTACCACCCTTTGCGTGAAAAAGTTACCCCTCAGGTTTCTATGACATTTTTCCCCCTTCATCTTAAACCTATGTCCTCTGGTTCTCAATTCCCCTACTCTGGGCAAGAGACTCTGTGCATCTACCCGATCTATTCTCTCGTGATTTTGTACACCTCTATAGGATCACCCAAGCCATGATCTAATTGAATGGCAGGACAGGCTTGAGGGGCCAAATGGCCTATTCCTGCTGCTATTTCCTTGTGTTCTTGTGCATTGCTGGTAACTGGAGCTCCCGGGGAAACCCCACGTGGTCACGGTAAGAACAGACAAACTCCATACAGACAGCACCCGTAGTCAGAATCAAACCCGGGTCTCTGGCTCTGTAAGCAACTCTACCACTGTGCCACCTTGCTGCCCTGTCACCAGAAATATCATGGGACAAAGGATCTGGTGCTGTTCTATATTCTTTGTTCCACAAAACACTTATATAAAGGTGCAAATATAAAGGGCGGCACGGTAGCGCAGCGGTAGAGTTGCTGCTTTACAGCGAATGCAGCGCCGGAGACTCGGGTTCGATCCTGACTACGGGTGCTGCACTGTAAGGAGTTTGTACGTTCTCCCCGTGACCTGCGTGGGTTTTCTCCGAGATCTTCGGTTTCCTCCCACACTCCAAAGACGTACAGGTATGTAGGTTAATTGGCTGGGTAAATGTAAAAATTGTCCCTAGTGGGTGTAGGATAGTGTTAATGTACGGGGATCACTGGGCGGCACGGACTTGGAGGGCCGAAAAGGCCTGTTTCCGGCTGTATATATATGATATGATATGATATATGATATCTTGTTTTATAACTCTCTGGTAAACCAATTTTACGACGAAGTGGATGTAGTGGCATAGAATTAATTTCTACATTTGTGAAAATAATTAAAATTGAAATGACACTTTGCCTAAAATACTTTCATAAGTATGTCATTAATATCTCTGCAAGACAAGGAAACTTCTAGTTATGTAAAGTTGTTATTGATGTTCATTGCAAAAGCAGGTTGGGTACCTTTCCCGCCAGTCATTGTGATCCTGGCAGATCTTGCAGTATATTAGCCATGCATAAATGGAATAAAAAACCTTGCGTGAAATGACATAATTCACTGCTGAGCTGCTGTTCGGCGTAACGGTACACGACTGAGCATTGGGGCAACCTTGGCGTGTCACTGTGTACAAGTCTTGGCATTGTTGCAACTTTGCTTTGGCATCATAGCATTCTGGCAAGGGTTATGTTGCTAAGGAACAAAAGTTTTCACACTTTAGCTGACCTTTTTGCACGCAGTGACAAGTCCATTAATTAAGGAGAACTCACGAATCTGCAATTGTAAGGAAGTATATACTTCTTTCGAGTGGGCTCAGTTATAACATGAATCAAAATAACCTTTTTAATAACACACTGATAAAGGAAATGATCCAGAATATTTGAAAAAAAACCAGCAAAAGCATTCTTATTTTACTCTGCCTCAGAAAATAAGGAAGGAACACTGCAATCGGATAGCAGTACAATAATATAATGTTTATGATGATTCCATGGCCAGAAAAGAACAACAGTGTTAATACTTGGCAGAACATAAGGGTAATCAGAGTTTATGTTGGTATCTCAAGCTGTGATGATGTGCCTCCTCTTTATCGAGAAAATAATGACATTAGCAAACTATTTACTGCATTTTACAGCAGGGTGTAGGATGCAGAAATGTTTTTTGCTGTGAAATAATTTGTATATTTCTTTGTATTTGGTATATCAGAACACAATAATCCAACCCCTTTGCTAAATTAACTGGAATTTAATATTGGCTTTGACTAACAATCTACCGGTACCAAAGCAGGTAAGTGTACTCCATCCGAAGAGTTGGTATGCATCCTTTCAAACTAACCAGCCTAAGCCTAGATATACTTCTGTAGAAATATCCTTGAAGCATAAGAGGCAGTAACAGGTGTTAAATGGTGTCTTAAAGATCCTGGAGTTCTAAAATCATATGCAGGAATGTTGTATCCTTGCTCCAATTTTTAGGGATTTTAGTACTTTTAAAAAACATTTGTTTTCACTTTTAACTAGCTGAAGTTTATGTTCATATGTCATATGTTAGGAGCAGAAGTAGGCCATTCAGCCCATGTAATCTACTCCGTCATTCAATCATGGCTGATCTATCTTTCCCTCTCAACCCCATTCTCCGGCCTTGTTTATCAAGAATCTGTCAATATCCGCCTTAAAATATCCAATGACGGCCTCCTGTGGCAAGGAATTCAACAGATTCACCACCCTCTGACTAAAGAAATTCCTCCTCTTCTCCTAAAAGGTATGTCCGTTTATTCTGAAGCTGTGCCCTCTGGTCCTAGACTATCTCTCTAGAGTATTCACATGGATAGAGAACTGGTTGGCAGACAGGAAGCAAAGAATAGGAATTAAAGGGTTCTTTTCAGAATGGTAGGCAGTGACTAGTGGGGTGCCACAAGGCTCTGTGCTGGGACCCAAGTTATTTACAATATATATTAACGATTTAGACGAGGGAATTAAATGTGAGATCTCCAAGTTTGCGGATGATACAAAGCTGGGTGGCAGTGTGAGCTGCGATGAGGATGCTATGAGGCTGCAAGGTGACTTGGATAGGTTGGGTGAGTAGGCAGATGCACGGCAGATGCAGAATAAAGTGGATAAATGTGAGGTTATCCACTTT
The DNA here is from genome assembly GCF_053455715.1 of Rhinoraja longicauda. Taxonomy (NCBI): domain Eukaryota; kingdom Metazoa; phylum Chordata; class Chondrichthyes; order Rajiformes; family Arhynchobatidae; genus Rhinoraja; species Rhinoraja longicauda. The sequence continues at coordinate 10,659,881 of NC_135965.1, read as the reverse complement.
GGTGGCAAGGACAGGAAGGCAGATTATTATCTGAATGGTGTCAGATTAGGAAAAGGGGAGGTGCAACGAGACCTGGTATGCTTGTACATCAGTCACTGAAAGTAAGCATGCAGTTAGAGCAGGCAGTGAAGAAAGCTAATGGCATGTTGGCCTTAATTGCAAGAGGATTTGAGTTTAGGAACAAGGTCCTACTGCAGTTGTACAGGATCCTGGTGGGACCCCACCTAGAGTATTGTGCGCAATTTTGGTCTCCTAATTTGAGGAAGGACATTATTGCTGTTGAGGGAGTGCAGTGTAAGTTCACCAGGTTAATTCCCGGGATGGCGGGACTGACATGTGATGAAAGAATAGGTCGACTGGGGTTGGATTCACTGGAAGTTAGAAGGATGAGAAAGGATCTTATAGAAACATATAAAATTCTTAAAGAATTGGACAGGCTAAATGCAGGAAAAATGTTCCTCGTGTTGGAGGGGCCCAGAACCAGGGGTCACAGTTTAAGAATAAGGGGTAGGCCATTTAGGACTGAGACGAGGAAAAACATCTTCTCCCAGAGAGTTGTGAATGTAGAATTCTCTGCCACAGAAGGCAGTGGAGGCTAATTCACTGGATGTTTTCAAGAGAGAGTTAGACTTAGCTCTTAGGCCTAAGGGAATCAAGGGATATGGGGAAAAAGCAGGAGCGGGGTACTGATTTTAGATGATCAGCCATGATCATATTGAATGGTGGTGCTAACTCGAAGGGCTGAATGGCCTACTCCTGCACCTATTTTTCTATGTTTCTATGTTTCCAGTGGAAACATACTCTCCTCGTCCACTTTATTCAGGCCTTTCACTATTCGGTATGTTTCAATGAGCTCCCCCCTCATTCTCCTAAATCATGTAATCTCTATTTATTCTGAACCTCTGCAAACTCTGACTGTATTTGGAAGACTCTCAAGACGTAGCCAAGTCTTGCAAAGAAAATATTTTCATTTATAGAATGATCTTCACCACATGAGGACATCCCAATATGTTTCACAGTTAATTAGTACTTATGAAGTGTGTCCCTTTTGGATTGTGAAAAACAAAGAGCTGAAGTCAAGGTCCTACAAATAGCGATGAATTAAATGGACTGCACTGATTTTAAACAGTGGCCACTTGGGCAGCTTTAGTGGTGGGAGTGTTATAGTTCCGGGCAGATCTTATGAATTGTGTTTACAAATCTAACATTACAATACATTACTGCCACCTCACTGAGAGAAACTATAATTACAAACTATTCTCCCTAACAAACTTTCCTTTTATGTAAAATAAAGGAATGTCAATAAGCTCCTCTTGACTATTTCACCAATTAATTAATGCATGGTTAACAATGATTGACTATATTTCTGACCTTTGCTGCATAATTTCTTGATAACCTTCTCTAACAACAAGTATTAGTCCCAACCTTGAACATTTCAGTTAACCCAGCATTCTCACCCTTCATTGGCCATGTCTCAGTTCAGTACTATCCTTTGGAGAAACAACTCTAAGTTAGGACCATGCCCACTTAATTCCCATATCAGAAGATTTTTAAAAAATCTGTCTTGTTGAATTCCTTTGTTAGTACATCGAACAATACAGCACTGGAACAAGCTATTTGGCCCACCGTTTTTGTGCTGAACATAATGCCAAGATAAACTGACTTTAACACCCTGCACATGATCAATATCCCTCCATTCCCAGCATATCCACGTGTCCAAGTAAAAAACTCCTTTAAATGCCACTGTGGTATCAGCATTCACCACCACCCCTGGCAGTGTGTTGCAGTTACCCACCACCCACCGTCTGTAGAACAACATTTGCCCCGCACATCTCCTTTAAACTTTGCCCCTCTCACCTTGAGGCTGTGCTCTCTGGTCTTTGACACTTCTACCCTGGGGAAAAGATTCTGACTCTTGACCCTTTTATTACTTCAAGATCATCAGTGGATCACTTTTCAATACTTTAAATCCTTGAGTACCACTCTGATGAGGCTGCAGTATTTCACGTCAGTGCCAAAGATGAAAGCAGTGCTTCAAATAAGATCAGGTCGTGGTGATATATAAATCGCTTTTACATTTTTGTTATCCAACCCACTTGTGAAACTTCTGTCTTTGTATGCCGGAGTAGACATTGTCTGCCAAGCCAATGGCAATGTGATGGTGCCCCTGATCGTGAAGATCGGTCGTATGAAAGTCCAGGAGTCTGTCACGTGAGAAGATGCCACTTGAATGCCCACTTGTTATTATCTTCTTAGGCTGCCATTAGGGATTTTGGATGCTTTGCTTCTACTCGAGTCTGTGTGTTCTGAGGTAGCTAAGGAGGCATATGGGGCAGGATGTGGCTGATGGAATGAGTGGGTGCATGGTCACTGATTTGCATGCTCTCTTCACTGCTGACACAGGGCTTCTGTGCACTCCAAATTCATGGTCCTGCGATCCCCAATACCATCCTGAATGCTACTTTTCCACTTTGAGCTGTCATGGGACAGAGATTCCAATGAGTTTGTAGAATGTTGCATTTCTTCAACAAGGGGTTGAGCATATCCTGGATTCCTTATCTCTGTCTGCCCAGTAATCTCTTCCCAAAACAGATCTTATAACTGAGAATATGTATTGAGGAGGAGATGTGTAGGAAGGAACTGTAGATGCTGGTCTCTGGATATGTGTGCTTGTCTGTACGGAGTTTGTACGTTTTCCCCGTGACCTGCATGGCTTTTCCTCCGAGATCTTCAGTTTCCTCCCACATTCCAAAGTCATGCAGGTTTGTAGGTTAATTGGCTTGGTATAATTGTAAATTGTCCCTAGTGCATGTAGGATAGTGTGTAAGTGTGCAGGGTTCGCTGATCAGCGTGGACTCCTTGTGCTGAAGGGCCTGTTTCTGCGCTGTATCTCCAAACTAAACTAAATGAACTAAATTAAAGATAGACACAAAATGTTGGAGTGATTCAACAGGTCAGGCAGCATCTCTGGGAGAAAAAGGACGGATGATGTTTCGGCTTGGCTTTCTTTTAGATTTTTTTTTTTTAGATTTCGATTATACAGCGCGGAAACAGACCTTTTCGGCCCACCAAGTCCGCGCCGCCCAGCGATCCCCGCACATTAACACTATCCTACACACACCAGGGACAATTTTTTTTAACATTTACCCAGTCAATTAACCTACAAATCTGCACGTCTTTGGAGTGTGGGAAGAAACCGAAGATCTCGGAGAAAACCCACGCAGGTCACGGGGAGAACGTACAAACTCCATACAGACGGCGCCCGTAGTCAGGATTGAACCTGAGTCTCCGGCGCTGCATTCGCTGTAAGGCAGCAACTCTACCGCTGCGCCGTGTTCTTTGGGTCTGAAGAAGGATTCCGACCCAAAACGTCACCCATCCTTTTTCTCCAGAGATGCTGCCTGACCTGCTGAGTTACTCCAGCACTCTGTGTCTATCATCTGGATTGAGGAGTCTGGCATTTTGCAATTTAGTGTGACCTGGGCCATAATAATGTTGGCGTTGGAGAGAACATTGATGTTGGTTCATTCATCCTTCCCGTGATTTTGGAGGATTTTGCAGAGACCGCATTGGCGATATTTTTACAGTACCCTGAGGTACCTGCTGTAACTGATCCAGGTCTCTGCAGCATATGGACGGCCGAGTTCACTGCTGCTTAGTAGACCGTATGTTTTATGCTCAGTCTGAAGTCTTGTTTTTCAAATATCCTTTTGCTCAGTCGACCAAAATCTGTGATGGTGGATTAAAGACAGTGGAGAATGTCATCATCGATGTCTGCCTTTCAATGGTTCAATGATTAAATTGTTCAATGGTTCTTTATTCTCACGTGCACTGAGGTACAGTCAGAGAGTCATAGAGTGACATTCTTTTCTTTGCATAGGCAGCAGAAAAGTATTATTTTACTCAAACCCAATCCCAGATTAAGTACATAGTTATAGAAATAGTCCATAATAATACAATATCCAATTTACAAGAGTCACCAGGTTTTGACGCCATTTTCAAAGTCCAAGTTGCTTTAAGTGCAGCTGGCCATAAAGGCCCATTGTCTTGGCAGCATTGCAGGGTCGGCCTGGCCAAGCGAAGTTGTAGACGTCCTCCACCACTCTGTGCTGTTGCAGGCCGCGTCCAGTCTGTTCGCTCGGTCTTTCAGAGTGCCGCTCTCTGCTGGCGAGCCCCAGGCTGCTGCAGGGCCTCCAGACATTGCCTCGGTCTAGATCTTCACATCGGCCAGCGAACCGTCATCCCCCTCAGTGCGGTAAACTAAACTGAAGTTGATGTCAGCTTTATTTCCCTGCGAAGTCACTCCAATCAGGCTTCTCTACCCTGCAACAAGACTTCAGGGTTGACTCGGTGGGCCCAAGGGGCCGTTTCTGTGTTGTATCTCTAAACTAAATTCTGGGACTGCCTGGCCAAGAAAAGCGATATGTGTAATTCCAAAATGGATTGTGGGAAGAAAGAACCAGCTAAAGGGGAAATGGTTCATATAAGAAGGCCGACTTCAGAATTACGAGCGCACAAATTAGAGACATGATTACAATTGTTGGCCTCTCAAGCCTGCTCCACAGGCTCCGATATGTACCCTTTTTCTTGTAATGGGAAGATGATGGTTTCTGAGTTAGATTGATGAGCAGTGGAGTTGCAAGCACTGGGTTGCAGTTTCCAGGCCAAACAGCTGATACCTCTCCATAAGCTCCGATACTAAACATCGTCAGTGGGACAGGTCTCGGAATCACCACCGTGACCTCAGACCTCCTTGGGTTCATCGCAACTATTTTTGGACGTTCTTTCTTCCGGCTATGTTAATAAGGACATAATTTAAGCAAACAAATACTTGCAAGGCCAAGCGGGCAGCACTTTAACATTTTTCATTTAACTTTTTGGTTTTAGATATAAATGTTGGCAGTTTGTTCGCATGCAAGCTTCCTGTGCCCAAAACACTAGGGCGGTGGACTAACACTTCTTGAGGCAGCACAGTGGCACAACTGGTAGAGCTGCTGCCTCACGGTGCCAGAGATCCTGATTTTGGCTGCAGTCTGTGTAGAGTTTGCACGTTCTCACCGTGACTGCGTGGGTTTTCTCCAGGTGCTCCGGTTTCCTCCCACATTCCAAAGATGTGTGAGTTTGTAGGTTAATTGGCCTCTGTAAATTGTACAGGGAGTGGATGCAAAAATGTGATAACAGAGAACTAGTGTGAACAGGTGGCCAGTGTTTGGCATGGACTTGGTGGGCCGAAGGGCCTGTTTCCCTGCTGTATCTCTAAACGAAACTTGTAATTATGGAGCAATGGTGCCAATAGAAATAACATGGTGGAAGCTTTGAAACCATTGTCTAATGATTCTCATTTTGGGATTTAATTGAAATCCAGCCCAGGCTGGTGAAATGGAAATTTCCTCTACTTAGTGGATGTGAGAATCCCAATTAAAGAGACTTTGTCTAATCTTAATTCAGGTGGCAGTATATATGGTTAATTGGGAGTCATTAGCAGGTTTTTTTCAGGGAAGTCACAAATGAAATCTTTATACTCCCATTTATAATTTTATCACAGTCTGCAACAGAGAAAATATTCTCCACTCATTCCTAAAGAATAGCTGTCTTAGGAAATGAAATGACAGACTGATGTACTCTTCTGTGAATAGCTGCTCATTGGGATAACATTTAAAGGGCTTCTGCTTTGTACTATCCCAAGATATGCTCGACAGGTAAATTGTTCTATTGTATGAGCAACGTTACATTGACTGATTTTTTAACATAAAATTGCACTAGCTTTCTGGCTATACTATTCGTCACTTTTTTTTAAACACAAGATTGCACTAACCTTTTGTATGTTTTAAATATTAAATTGCTGTTTAAGCATGTATTTAAATTAGAAGTGTAACACAGTCACTGTGCAAAGTAACTTCATAGAATGATACAGCATAGAAACAGGCCTTTTGGCCCAACTTACCCATACCGGCCAACATGTCCCATCTACACTAGTCCCACTTGCCCACGTTTGGTTCATATCCCTCCAAACCTGTCCTATATGCAGGTACCTGTATAATTGCTTTTTAAATGTTGCCTCAGCTACCTCCTCTGTCAGCTCATTCCATGCACCCTTCACCCTTTATGTGGAAAAAATGACCTCTCGGATTCCAATAAAATCTTCCCCCCTTCACCCTAAACCTATGTCCTCTGGTTCTCGATTCCCCAACTCGAGGCACGAGACTCTGTACATCTACCCGATCTATTCATCTCATGATTTTACACATAAATTTAACTTAAAATTGTGAGGAATTTAACCCAGAAGAACAAAATGTGCTTGGTTTCACTTTGTAGTCCACCTGGGGTGCCAACATTTAATTTACTGTGTACTTTAGTGCAACTAAACCCACACTGTAAATCCACAGCAGTTGGTAATGCACCACGATCACAAAATTATGTTTAGGCCTTAATCTTATGACTCTTTCAAACATAAGGTTGGACTGGAAGATATTTTTGTAGAAGCAAGGTTTATTGGAAGATTGAAACCCAACGCCCATGAAGAACACAGCATTGCTAACACAAGCCTTATTTTAGAATATATTTTTTTAATGTCGCTAAACTACTCTACCCTTACTTTGACCTGATCCCTGGAGAGTTAAACACAGGCACATTCTCCGGAGAAGAAACCAGCAGCAGGAGAACACAGGCTATTAGGTAGTGATTATTCAGTCAATAAATATTTAATGGAGTATGGGTGCCACTGATGTGAACTAAATAATAGAATCATAACATTCGGCACGATGGATATGCGGCATTGGGAACATTGGAGCAATGCTGGAACTCTTTTTTTTATCTTCCCAGGAAAGTAAGCTGAGAACCAGAATTAAACTGTCTAACCATTTGTGTCAAATATTAAATTTATTTAGATTTGAACTGGGAATAAAAGGAGGTAACGTTGTATGAGAAATGTTACTTTGACTGTTATGAAATGGATTGAAATGAGATCAGAGTTTTGCACAAATCAGTGTTGATGTGTGAACTGTGACTGCATCACCAGTGCACAGTGTTTTTTATTAATGTATTGGGATTTGGATATGACTGTGTATGCCAGTATTCATTGGCCATCCCTAATTACACTTGAGAAAGTAGGGGTGAATGCCTCCATGTATCCTTGCGGTCTTTTTGTTGTTCAAGAGATCCAAAATTTAGATCCAATGATGATGAAGGGACTGTACACATTTCCAAATCAGGTTGGCATGGACTCTAAGAGGAGCCCCCTGCAGATGATGGAGTTCCCATGCACCTTTAGTTTAGTTTAGAGATAGACAATAGACAATAGGTGCAGGAATAGGCCATTCGGCCCTTCGAGCCAACACCGCCATTCAATGTGATCATGGCTGATCATTTTCAATCAGTACCCCATCCCTGCCTTCTCCCCATACCCCCTGACTCCGCTATCCTTAAGAGCTCTATCTAGCTCTCTCTTGAATGCATTCAGAGAATTATCCTCCACTGCCTTCTGAGGCAGAGAATTCCACTAGTGGAATTTCTGCTTACTTCCTCAGGTCACTGACTTCCTCAGATCACAGTTCGGGAAGGCTTGGTGGGCTAAAGGACCTGTTTCCATACAGATACACACGCACACACATACACACTTCAAATTTTACCAAAGCTTACAAAACCTGCACGACTTTGGAGTGTGGGATGAAACCGGAGCACCTGGACAAAACCCACATGGTCACAGGGAGAATGTACAATCTCCGTACAGACAGCACCCGTAATCAGGATCGAACCCGGGTCTCTGGCGCTGTAAGGCAGCAACTCTACCACTGCACCACTATGAACCTGTGTCTTATTTGAAGTTGGGATAGCCTTCGTGAGTAACTTAGAGAGGGCTTTCTCTAGACTATACTCCAGATGCAGTACATTGATGGTGAAAGGGAAGAACATTTAGCTAACGCCCAGAGTTAATCTGAAGCTGTAACAAAAAAATAAAATGTGTCAATTTCTTCTCTCCGTTTGCACTAATCTGATATGGGGCACATTTTCCAGAATCCTAAATTCTAAGTGCAGTGATGCACATTACTGTGTTTGGCTGAAATAAGCAATATTGAATACAGAATTATTTTGGAAAATCACATATTTCACTGTCGTTGAAGCCTTGTGTATCAAACTTTCTACAAATATAATTTTCAATACTCAAATATTTATTTTGTTTCATTATTTTCACCATTACTCTAATTGCTCTTACATTTCCCTCTTCTCTTCATTTCTTTCTGACTTGTGCCTTTCCCATTACCATGTTTGATAATGTCTGCTTACTTCCTCAGGTCACTGCACTTGCCAATCACCTTAAGCACGTTCATCGTTTTTAATTTCCTCTCAATTGTGTTATCAAGCACACTTCTTCAAACATAATCATACTTACAACACTCATGCGAGGTTTGTCCTTTATCTGTGGCTCCAGTAAAAAAAGAATTGGTACATTATTACACCTCATGTGTAACATATTGTATTGGAGAAACCCCTTTGTTTGTCACGTAGTGTTGGTATAGTTATTCTGGGGAAATCAGCCAGAACTCCAAGTCATCAACCTCTCCAAGGGCTTGTCCAGGATGCCAATGTCAGGAAGGATTAATGATCTGTATTCTCTGATCTGCGCTCCGGAGTTCGGCAGCTTGATAACATCATTCTGGTCTGTTGGAAGCTTCTGGGTTCCCGTGGAGATTGCGACTGAGGCGGCATGTGGCCGGACTGCTCTGCTGAGGATGAGTTGCTGAGGTCCACCAGCAGCACCCATCCTCTGCTGCGTTAATTCCCCCTCAGGAGGCAGACATGCCCACGCTCGCCGTGTTAATGCTGCATTTTGAACCCCTGCACCTCCTGCCTTCTGGGGGAAACTCCCACTGAGAAGGTTTTAAACTTCACCAGGAAAGGCTTTGCATTAAGGCAAGTTCTTGTGGCATGGCAAGTGGAGTTAAGAGCATGTTAGGCTTGCTAATCACTTATGAGCAGAAGCATCTTAATGCTGAAATATCTCTCTTCTTTCGGCACTGCTTTGGTGATGGGTGAAACAAGAAATGCTATCTGTTTTCCCTTAGCTTGCCAGTGAAACATTTCTGCTGTCCAAGACTTGTCAGTGATAATAATCTTCAAAGTGAATCAGGCAAACTTTTTATTGAACAGATTAAAGTTGAAATATTGGAGGAAGTTATTAATACTACTGCAATGACCGAGGAATACTTCATCCTGATACTTCCGTTGTCATTTTATATTGGCTAACAATAATGTTATTCTATATCCAGTACCTAAAATTATCCATGTTCACACATATTAGCATGGGGCTGATTAGTTTAGTTTAGAGATACAGTGCGGAAACTGGACCTTCGGCCGACCGAATCTGCACCGACCAGCATTCCCCACACATCCTACACACACTGGGGAAACATTTACAATTTTACCAAGCCAATTAACCTATGAACCTGTATATCTTTGGAGTGTGGGGAGAAACTGGAGCACGTGGAGAAAACCCACGCAGTCACGGGGAAAACATACAAACTGCATACAGACATCACCCGTAGGCAGATCGAACGTGGGTCATTGGCGCTGTAAGGCAGTAACATCTGATCCTGATATGGAAATAAGAAATGGCATTTTCAATATGCATGTGTGTAGACACACACACGCACACGGACGCACACACACACACACACACACACACACACACACACATATGTTTTTTTTTCATCATAAATCTCCAGTGACAGCCATAACAATTCCTTGAATTCTTTGTAACACAGGAATGCTTGGGTGTGATATTTTGGACTTTGTTTTACATCAAACTCCAATTAGAGCAATATGCAACAGCACATCTAAATAACAACATTTTAGTCCTTAACAAAGTCAGGAGGGTGAGTGGGTAAACAAATTGCAGAGCAAAAGGTACAAAAGAGATTGGCATCTTTCTCTCGCCTAGAAAAGGATATGATTCAGTGTAATTGAACTCGGGCTTTGGCTTGTTCGTGATGGCCTTCCTGGTAAAATAACTCGCTGAAGAGCAATGAAGTGATTTAGTTCCATGGGCCTGAGTTCTCAGCTTGATAACATCACTCTGGTCTCTCATCTCAAGCACAATGAGATGCCCGAGAGAAACAGCAGGAGCAGGAAAGCTGGATAAATGGTTGTACACATTTTGCACCAACTGGCTCAATGATTCAATGGTTCAATGGTTTCTTTATAGTCACGTGTACCAGATACAGTGGAATACGTTTTTTTGCATACAGCACAGCAAGACTATGCCCATACATAAGCACAATCGCCCCAGTTAGTACAGTAGGCACAGGACAGCCCATATGCAAGATGTGCCATTTTGACGTAGTTTTACAGGCCCAGCTGCAGCTGACCACAAAGGCCCATTGCAGCCGGTGCCTCCATTCCAGTCATCCCATGATCCGATGTCCCTCTCCCCGCCTGGCCCTCTTCAGCCCTTGTTTCTTGGGTTGAGCTGAAGGGCCTGTTTCCATGCTGAATGACTCTACGACTAAACTAATTATGAATCACTTTGACAGTCTTTAGTAATGAATTTTAATAGTGAGCATGACAGTAAGAATTTTCCAGCTTCATACCGTTGGCCACGCCAGCAGACAGGTCTGCACATTGGAAAACTAGGGGCGTCTGTGTGTGACACCACGGACGTTCATTAATCTGATCGCAATCATGCACATTGTTCCCACCAAATTTCCAGTGAGGGTTCCAGTGGGTGCAGGATTCAGACTGGAAGCATGATTTTGCGTAAACGGGCCCCATCGCTCTACCTTGAAAGGCAGCCATCAATACCTTGCAACGTGGACAACTGAATTCATGCCGACCAATGATCACCCCCATATGCTAACCCAATCCCAGGCACTTAGGACAATATACAATATTTACCGAAGCAATCAACCTACAGGTCTTTGGCGAGTGGGAGGAAACTGGAGCGCCGGGAGGGAACCCACATACTCACGGAGAGAACATAAAAACTCTCTACAGACAGCAGCCCTGGTCAGGATCGAAGCCGGGTCTCTAGCGCTGTAAGGCAGCAACTCTACCGCTGCGCCACCGTGAAGTAGCAAAGGAGGGCAGTCTCACACATTCATGAATGCCAGCAGATGGGGAAAGTGTTGCAATGATCATATCATTGTTGGATTGTAAACATTGTTGGATTGGAACTGATATGATCATTGCAACACCTGGCTGGATTGTCCATGCCCATGACCTTAACCTGAAGCAAAGTATCCAGGGAATGTATTTTAAATATGAAAGTTAGAAGAAAATAGAAATATGTTGTGTAGTGGAGCAAGAAGGGTGTCGACCCCAAAACGTCACCCATTCCTTCTCTCCTGAGATGCTGCCTGGCCCGCTGAGTTACTCCAGCTTTTTGTGTCTATCTTCGATAGAAATCTGTTGCGAGCATTATGATAAAATCAGCACAAAACATCTGGAAACACAAATTCCCATCAATTGTAAGTAGGCTCATTTCCTCTCTTTTATAAAAAATATGGTAGTGAAGTGGAACTAGAGGGTATTGTCAGGAGAATAGTCTTAAAGCATGACAAAAGTTAAAGTGTGTAGGAAGGAACTGCAGATGTTGGTTTACACCAAAGATAGACACAAATGCAGGAGTAAATCAACGGGACAGGCAGCATCTCTGGAGAAAAGGAATAGGTGACGTTTCAAGTCAAAAACCTTCAGACTGAGAGTTAGAGTTTAGTTCAGTGATACAGCGCGGAAACAGGCCTTTCGGCCCACCGGGTCCGCGCCGACCAGTGACCCCTGCATATTAACACTACCCTACACACACTAGAAACAATTTTTACATTTAACAAGCCAATCAACCTAAAACCTATATGTCTTTGGAGTGTGGGAGGAAAACCGAGGTTCTCAGAGAAAACCCACGCAGGTCACGGGGAGAACGTACAAACTCCGTACAGACAGCACCCGTAGTCGGGATCGAACCCGGGTCTCCGGCGCTGCATTCGCTGTAAGGCAGCAACTCTACCGCTGCGCCACCAGGGGAAAGTGGAGGGGAAAGCAGGGGAAAGTGGAGATAGGAAAAGGTTCAGAACAAATCAAAGCCGGCACCGATGACCAAAGAAAGGTGGAGTCTTTGTGCATTAATTCAGTTTGAGCATAACTCCAACCAGTGCTCAGTGGAAATCTTTTCAACTGAGAATCTTTCAGCAGCAAAAAAACAAAGCTTTTGAGTGGCCTTTTGAAAAAAGAGTTTCAGGGGAATGTTGGGATAATTGAAACTTAGCTTCACTGTCACATAAAAGAGAAAATAGTATGGATGACCTTCGTCGTGGGAATAGAATTGTGAATTTAGACTTTTAAATTATAGATTGGAAGCAGCAGCCTATAGCACTCGGGGGTCATGGAGGTCATTGATGGCACCAATGATGATGACTTACACCGATTTCTATAACTTCACTGACAGGAGATGAACCAATAGGGTATCTAATGCTAAAGATTTATATCTTCTGTGCCCAGAGCTGAAACTCGGTGGAATATGAAAACATCATTTTCAGCAACTCAGCTGGCAGTGAAACTGCCCTTTACCAACGCAAAACACTGTCCACTTCATGCGACAATATAATATGGCACTGCTTCAGATTCAAAGTGACTTTGACAGTGAAAATCATGATCTGTCAAAATCCTTTATTTTGTGCAGAATCTAATTGGCTCTGGTTGATGTTTAATCATGTTAAACAGTAGGACGATATCAAGTAGTCATATTTTTAGGTCTGTACTGCTTTTAAATCTTTGGGGGTTAAGGATACTCATATTTTAAGATAACTTGAGCTCAGACGAGCTTTTGCTGTGACTGGATAACAGGAAAGCAACAAGAGAGTTGATTCCTCCTGACACATTTACGAAAGTTGTCAGTTTGCGCGCTTTAGTAAGGCCTTTCCTAGATTAGTCGGCCTGTTACACTTTACAAAACGGTTCAATTAAGGAGGATATATTTGAGCCTCTTATCCAGTGAATTATCGGGAGATGTTGCCGACACAGCATTGGCATCGCCACTGTGAGTGAGACTCACTTATTTTCTGATAAATATTACATGGTCTTATAACATATACGGTGACGCTTGGAATGCTGTAGTGTGGAGTTCATTCATATTTTATGAATGATTAATCTGAGAGGTGACAAGCCAAACCAATGACATATTTTCCTCCCTTTTATCCGCTGATCCTAGCCACTGTGGTCAATTTCACGTCGGGTTTCTTGCTACAAGTTTCCAGTTTAGATCCTTGGAATGACCCAGTCATGTTTCAATGATGATGTCCATGTACTCAGTGTGACTTTCATTCTCTCTCTCCATCTCATGGATTCCTCAGCTACTCTGGATGACACCAAATTTTATCTTCTGGCCCCCTTTTTTAATCGATGATTCATATTGACAAATCTTTGATGATCTTTATTTTCAAGACTAATGACTATTTCCTCGCTTCACCAGGTCCTATGAGGTCTCGGTCCTCGATTTTAATGTAACCTTTGAGTGGCAGCCATTAACGTGCTTATTTCTAACTGGTCCTTCTAATTAGGTGATGACAGCCTGTACGATGGGTACGCGGCGACCACAGCAGAGGAGGAGCCGAATGCTGATGATGAGACGGGGCATCTGTCCCTCAGCACCCACGATCTTTCCTCGCCCGCCACCTCAATTGAAGACTTGACACCAAAGGAGGGCTCCCCTTACAAAGCTCCCATCTACATTCCCGACGACATCCCCGTTCCGCCTGAATTTGAGCTCCGCGAGTCAAGCATTCCTGGCGCTGGATTAGGAATATGGACTAAGAGAAAGATTGAAATGGGTGAGAAGATTGGCCCTTTCGTTGGAGAAGAGTTGTCAAGCCTGAAGGACCCTTCTCAAGGCTGGGAGGTAAGCACACATTTCATTCCAGTTTCAAATGCCCATTGTTAAGTCGCATGTGTTATTTGGAGAAACCTCTAGTTTGAAATGTGTCTAACCCTTTCCCAAGTGTCGAACAAAAATATTCCACAAGTGATTAGGTTGTAAACATTGTCATTCTTCTTGGTGTATCTAACAGTCAGTTCTATCTCATTACCAATAAAGCATAAAACTTGAAGTTGGAACTTTGATCATAAGCAATAGGATATGATGTTTTAACTGGTCCCTTGAAGCATTATTGGCAATTGTTATCTATAACATCTTCATGAAACTGCTTTCAGAAAATGGTCGTCATACATCGACAGCTTTGCACTAACCAATAGACAATAGGTGCAGGAGTAGGCCATTCAGCCCTTCGAGCCAGCACCGCCATTCAATGTGATCATGACTGATCATGCACAATCAGTACCCCGTTCCTGCCCTCTCCCCATATCCCCTGACTCCGCTATCATTAAGAGCTCTATTTAACTCTCTCTTGAAAGCATCCAGAGAATTGATCTCCATTGCCTTCTGAGGCAGAGAATTCCACAGCTTCACAACTCTCTGAGTGAAAAAGATTTTCCTCATCTCCGTTCTAAATGGCCTACCCCTTATTCTTAAACTGTGGCCCCTGGTTCGGGATTCCCCCAACATTGGGAACATGTTTCCTGCCTTAATTGATAATGTTTAGGTTTCTGATCAGTTTGCAGGGATTGCTGGCACTGCATTTAATAAATCGCCAAATAGGAAGAGAAATTGAAAACGATTGTGGACATACATTGTGTTATGGCTTGAATGATTAAGGAGCTACTGAGATCTCTCACCACCTTACTTTAGTTTAGTGTAGAGATACAGTGCGGAAACAAGCCCTTCGGCCCACTGAGTCCACGCTGACCAGCGATTACCCATTTACACCAGTCCTACACACCAGCGACAATTTACAGAAACCCATTAACCTACATATTCGCACGTTTTTGAGATGTGGGAGGAAACCAGAGCAACCGGAGAAAACCCACAAAACTCACCTTCCTGGTTTAGAAGGTAAATTTTGAACACTACACAGATATAGCACTAGCGTTGCAAATTGACTGTACTTGTACTATCTGCACCATCTTTACTTCCACTGATGTCAGTCAATATGAAAATCAAATTATTTTGATTACAAAAGTAAATAACATTTGCATTCATATATTAACTTGCTCAACCATACAAAGATTTCCAAAGCCACTGAATATCAGAGTGACTGATTTACAATGTTTGTTATATGGACAATTGAAGATTTAACCCATTAACGTCTGGTATGGTGGGTATCTTAAAAAAACTTAGCAAGAGGTTCCTGGTACAAATAATTCTGGAAATGGGCTCATTAGAGAAAAAAATGACCCTCACTATCCTGTTCGAAGTGATGGTGAAAGGTGGCACAGTCGCTCTATAATAACTCAAACCACAACTTAATTTATTAATTATTTATTAATAATTTTTTTCTGTTTTACTTTGAATCTAGCATTTTTATTAAATGCACTACCAGCAACCCCTGCTAACTGATCGGGAGTCTAAACGTTATCAGATGGTCAGTGCAGAATTGCCTATCTGTGAAGATCATTTTCTGCAAGTGGTTTTCTAATGATGTTTTATAGCTAATAATGTGACAATAATGTGACTGGAAAACAGTTAGTACATCGTAGCCTAATGCCGAGTTAAATAAATAGATACATTGTAATAAAAACAACATTTTTGTTCTTGTTATATTTTTCAACTGTGGATTACAGCCTTATTGTAAATTTTTCTTGATTGGCATATTTTGCTACCATACTCAGCATAGCATATTGATTTGCCATCTTTATTGATCTGGTTTATGCTCCTCTTCTGTCGGTGGTTCAGGAGAGGACAACAGGCTAATAACTCTCCATGGGTCAGGGCTTTGCTTGTTACGTACCTCAGCGTGGCAGCATGGAAGACAAGATTTGGCTGTCTGGCAAAGTCAGTGTATCTGACCTCAGGTCCATTGCGAAGCTCTGCACTAATTTCAGGCCCAGCACTCAGTCCTGCTGAGTGAGAGGCCAAATGCAGTTTATACCTGGCTTTCAGCTATATGCCAGCCATGGCCAGCATATGTATCATAGCCCTGTCCACTTCAATGAAGTCACGAAACTGGATTGGAAAGGTAAGTGCAGGTAAGTGAAGTTTACATTTAATGTAATTAATACCATACCTTTTTTGTGTCTAATGTGCCTGTAAAGCTGCTGCTAGAATGTCATTGATCCAGTTCATAACCGAAGCATATGACAAATAAAAACGATCGACTCTTGACTTTAATTTATATCAGTTATATGTGGCTTTAAATCGTGATATTTTTATTTAATGGCTACCAGTATTAATCGGCTGAAACAGATTTGAATTCACAATTTTTTTAAAAGGTGATCAGGGTGCTCGTTTGATGGGATCTCAGGGTCTGCCCCTGAGGCCTAGTTGACCACAATACTTCATGTGAAGGCTCTGGCAGAGAGGCCTGGAGCTCGATTTGTCCCATTGGGCCACTGGAGGAGCAAAGGAGATGTGTTCAGGGGAGGGTCAAGCGTGTTTTATTGTCATATGTCTCAGATAGAATGATGAAATTCTTACTTGAGGAAGCACAACAGAATATGTAAACATCGTACACTGTAAACAATATAATAAACAAGAGAGAAACAAAAAGTGCAGTGTGTGTAGTGTGCAGTGTGTGTATATACACATACTCACAAATACACATATTGATCATATATATATATATATATATATATGTGTGTGTGTGATCTATATATGTTTATTTGTTTTATATATATATATAAAATCTATATTTGTATTTGTTATATTTGTTATACATCTTCACCACACACAAACGCACACACAAAAAGCAAACAATAATAGTGCAATAATAACAATAATAGTCTATGTAGTTCCGAGCTTATTTGAGGTTGTAATGTTTCATAGCCGAATGGCCGAAGCTGTTCCTGAACCTGGACGTTACAGTTTTCAGGCTCCTGCACCTTCTTCCCGATGGCAGGGGTGAAATGATTGTGTGGACAGGGTGGTGTGGGTCTCCGATTATGCTGGCCGCCTTTTTGAGGCAGCGATTCTGGGAAATCCCTTCGATGGTGGGGAGGTCAGAGCCGATGTCGGACATGCATGCAAGATGCTGATCGCCTCCAGCACAAAGCTGTTCATTATTTCCAGCAATATTAGAAATTAATATTACAAAGAATGCATATGTAATGCAGATTAGAAGATGTGTTTCCACCGTGGTACCTTTACAACATGACACAAATCTGTGTAGTATTAAAATCTAAGTGATCATGCTTTACATAAAGGTTCAAAAATCATTTTTATACTCTGCAGAGGCATGCTACTATGTTTGCACTGGTAAAAAGAAGTTACAAATGCAAAACTCTAATAGCCTCAAGATTGTCCAGTTAGGCAGAAAACTAATGCTATGTGTCATGCAGCAATGGTAATCTTTCAATTTCAGCTGAAAACGAACTTGGTTATTAAGAAGATTGGGCTATACCATAAACAACTTTTCCAATGAGCAAACGACAAAAACAACTTACATTTTTGTATGGTATCTTTAATCAGCACAAAATATCTCAAAATACATCATAAACATTTTAGGAAACAGAGACAAAGGTTTGCTTAAAGATTTACATTTTCAGAACTTACTGATGGAACCTGGTATCGAGAAACTGAAAGGTTTAGGAAGGAATTTCCAGTGTTTAATAACCTTGGTCATGAATCTGGAATTAGAGAATTAGAGAGATACGAACATGGGACTGTAGAGGTCATAAAAATAAAAAAGTGGAGTATATTATTTGAAGACATAAACCATCTGAATATCCTCCTCAAGATTATATGGAATTGTGTAAATAATGTCCCTGCATAAATCCAAATTACCAAAATTATGACTTGCGCAGAAGGTTCCAAAACACTGAATGATCTGGGAAATTAAAATTTTATTTAATCAAGTGCAAAGCACGGCTTGGGTGTACAATTGGGTGTACAATCGGCTTGCGTGTACAATCAGAGCATGCACTCCTAGAACTATAATTTGTTACTGCATGCTTTCCAATATCATTAGATCGACATTGTATAACCAGGTAAATGTGGATTGAAGATTAAACTTTATTTGTTTATGAAGATATACTCAGAAAATGAAGCTGGAATGGGAAATTATAAAGGTTTTATTTTAACTAGGCATTCCAGGTGAGGTTGAATACACACCTGTGCACCGAAACATAATCTCAATGAATGTCCAGCAGCGAAAGATACATCACAATAAGAAGATAGACACAAAATGCTGGAGTAACTCAGCGGGACAGGCAGCATCTCTAGAGAGAAAGAGAAAGAATGGGTGACGTTTTGGGTCGAGACCCTTCTTCAGACAATAAGAAAATCGGTCACACCTTCAAACAATTCAGCACTTTGGAGCTGAACACAAAGAAACATTGCAAATAAATTATCCCTTAGATATTAAGGAAGCTAAGGCAAGGACAAATATTACAATGTCTTAAGAAGGAAAGGATCTTGCTGCACAAGTACCCATGCCATTTTAACATGCGTTTCATATTAGTGCCACTTCTTGGAATCATACACAGTCCTGCCACAATGTTGATGTGTGCCGGCAGTGCTGCCATCTCATCATGCCCCTCACCATTGTGTCTTGCAATTGAAACAAAAAAGGTTTGCTAATCACATTATAATTAACAAATTCAATATTTCGCATATTTTTGACCTTTCCAAAGCTAAAAAAGGGAGAAATGACACGCACCATTTCAGAGTGTCAGGTCATCATAATTTTCAAAGCAGAGCAGTGCCACGTTTCCATTGAGATCTTCTCCAATTACATAATGATGATGTGATGCAGGTCATTGCCTAGTTTATTGACAAAGATATCGGCAAAGTAGGTTGCATCAATAACCTTCACTGTTGACGATACCTCTTTAAATAATTACTATTAGGATAAAACTGCTTCAGAAATTACAGACGGATTTTGGATCATTTAATTACTCTGTGATGTAAATCTATGAATTCTGAGGGGTTAAAATAATCGCAAATGGAAGTTGCACTTCATTTTTGAGGAAGAATCTGAAATTAGATATCCAGGTGAAAATTTTAATTAAAACTAGACAAAGTGGGCCCGTTGGGCCCATTCCCCACTCCCCCATTCTCTCCTCCCCCATCCCCACTCTTACTCTCCCCACACTCTCCCCTTTGGCCCGTCCTCTTAGGGTTTCCATTGTATCCGGGAGGGGGGAGGGAGTGAAGGGGGGAGGGAGGGAGAGGGAGGTTTGGGGGAGGGAGGTGTGGAGTGATCGAGGGGGAGGGAGTGATGGAGGGAGGGATGTGTTGAGGATGGAGGGGGGAGGGAGGGGGGAGGGTGATGAAAGATGGGGTGGTATTTGTGGAGGGAGGGAGGGGGGGGAGAGAAGGGGGGAGGGAGGGATGGGTGAGAGGGGAGGGATATGGACCTCCCCTTTTCCCAGTAACCCTCTTTCCCCCACCACCAAGTCCCCTCCGCACGACCCCTCTTGTCCCATTCCCCATTCTCAGACCCCGTTGGGCCCGTCCCCACACCCCCCATTCTCTCCTCCCCCAGCCCCACTCTTACTCTCCAAGTGTGCCCGTTGGGCCCGTCCTCCTGATCTGTGTATGTCAAGTGACCACTATAACTTCCTTTTTTTTTTTTTCCTAATCAGATGTGCAGTACTTTGGTCAACGTGGGTTGTTTTTAAATGTGCTATACAAATATAATTGACTTGACTTGACTGTTTTTAATTTTTTTTTTACTAAAACCTCTGTAACTTAAAAAATACGCGACCGAATCAAATAAAAAAACCATTTTCCAGCAGAGTTCAGCGCGGTGATGAAGGCGGTGCAAAAATCGTGGCGCTACGGTTCACCGTTTTTTTCAATAAATCCGCTTTAAACATCCGTAACTTAAAAAATATGCGACCAAATTAAATGAAAATATCACGGCCGAGCGAGCGCGAGATTGTCGGTTAAGGCGGTGCAAAAATTGTGGTGCGACGGTTCACCGTTTTGCCGTAATCACTGTTACGTATATAGAAACAGATATATTCACAAGATCTGAGTTTTAGTAATATATAGATAAACCAATTATTTTCAATCCAAAATCATTTTTAAAAAATTTGTTCCAGCAACACCATTTTGTGTCAGGAAAGGAAGTGAAATAACTGTTCACCTGCTGTGGGAGAGCAATTTATTTGTGCAATCCCAAGATGTGGAGCCTTATTCTATTATTGTTGCATGACCTCAATACATTGTCACCCAAATCCGTAGCAGACTGCTGTGGACCCAACCAGTTTCGTTGTTTAACCACTTTGTTCCAACCTCCGGTTGCACAGTTGATGTTATCTAATAACCTGATTGGAACAGAAATGCAATCTCTGACACAAAAGTTGCCTGGGAATGACAAATGGTAAATAAAATGGGCTAAAGGGAGAGTGAAGTTTGAAAATGAAAATGGCAAGGATGACCCAACAGGGAATCAGTTGAATGTGATTAGAGTGCACTTGCTTTATTCTGGGCTTGCGGTCATAAATTTAAGCTTTCATCTCATTTTTAAGGCCAGCACGAAGCATTATCTAATCAGGTATTTGTTAGTTGAAGTACAAATTGAACAAGGAGGTCTGGGTGGGGTCACTGGACAAGGGCATAGGTCAAACCTGTCTGCAGTTTATCACGGGGGGTTTACTGTGGATGTGCTGGGGTCTAAGTGTACATGAACATGGTAATTGTGAAGAACGAAACTGACCACAACAATGGCGCAGTGGTAGAGTTGCTGCCCTACAGCGCCAGGGACCCGGGTTTGATCCTGACTGCAGGTGCTGTCTGTACGGAGTTTGTACGTTCTTCCCGTGACCGCGTGTGGGTTTTTTTCTGGGATCTCCATTTTCCTCCCACATTCCAAAGACATGTGGGTTTCGTAGGTTAATGTGCTCTGGTAAGATTTGTAAATTGTCACCAGTCTGTAGGATAGCCCTGGTGTACAGGGATCGCTGGTCGGCGTGGACTCAGTGGCCGAAGGCCATGTTTCCAAGCTGCATCTCTAAACTAAACTAAACCAGTAAGAGGTGAGAATAGGACTTTGATTAATCTTGGTTATGCATCATATTTTTATCCCCCACAATGTGCACTTCCCAATTTTTGTTTTCAATTTGAATTGGGTGATTGCAATATTTGCTAGTTTTAATGATTCTCAACCTTACAGCAGTGAAGTATTAGCTCAGGTTAACTGTGCTAGCCCACAGAATAGCTGAATATGAGTCCACAATCATATATGACCAAGAGATAATTCTGGATCCTCCAAAATGTTTGGGAGAAATTAGAAAATAGTGACACAGAAGTCCAGGCAATGGGTCTAAATGCACCATCTTAAAAGGTTTTTATTTCTGAGAGAAACATCAAATGGTAGATGAGATGAAAGCAATCTTTTAAAAACAATAAGATTCAAATATTAATTAACTGTTCCTGGGCTAGTAAATTCAGTCTTGGATTATTTATCCAGACTAATACATTAAAATGTAAAATCTGCATCTGTAGAAATCAGGATTAAGTAATTAAATAAGTATTAGAATTCTTTAAAAAAGCCAATATCAGCAATGTTAGCAGAATTACTGCATTGACATATAAAGCCCAGAAGATCGCTAATATCTTCTCGCAAAACATTTCCTGAATCTCTTTCCTGACCCACGGAGTATTTCCAGCATTTGCTGTTTAATCTCAGATTTCCAGCATCTTCCTTTTTTGATTTTCTTTGATTAATCCCTCAATTTTTTTTCAAATGTATATTAAATCTGCCCCTCAGATCTTTCACCAATTATTCCCTGACTATCTCCTTGAAATGCTACCATGAAGCTTTTAAACTCATAGAAAGGATCTGCATGGATCAAATCATTTAGGGGCGGAACAGTTGTTGAGAGTGAGGACCAGCTCTGCAAGGCGGAGGAGAATGTTAGTAGAGGGAAATTGGCTGGTTCTACGGTCATAGAAACATAGAAAAATAGGTGCACGAGTAGGCCATTCGGCTCTTTGAGCCAGCACCGCCATTCATTATGATCATGGCTGATTATCTAAAATCAGTACCCCATTCCAGATTTTCCCCCATATCCCTTGATTCCTTTAGCCTGAAGAGCTAAATCTAACTCGCTCGAGGAAGAAACGGAGGGCTTCAAAAATTTTAGGAAGAGGGAGGAGTCAAAGCTGTTTGAAGAAGCATCTCGACCTAAAACATCACCTATTCCTTTCATCCAGAGATGTTGAGTTACTCCAGCTTTTTGTGTCTATCTTCAGTTTAAACCAGCATCTGCAGTTCCTTCCTACACATAGAGGATTGGAGAAATGTTTTCACAGAAAAGATGGTTGTAGAATAGAGCCCATCTGAGCTGGAAATTGCCATGGTTCTGTCTCACTAAAAATGGTTAAATTGTTGTTATATCACAGTATTAGAGGAATAATTAGAAGTGTGCGTTTAATCTACCCGCTGCCGATTAGTTACAGAGTATGAAGATGGGTGTGGCGCCATCTGGATTACAGGAATATTACCAACCTTTTGAGGTTAATGACATGGATTTATTGCAAAGCCTGTGAATTGCTGGTGAGAGGTTTTTAATTGAAACACAGGGTGGGTATCTGTATTATATTAGTCTCCCTGCAGACAACCTAGTAGGTAACCCAATGTGTTGATGCCCAGACCAGAAGAATATTATGGCTGAAAACTATATATTTTACAATTGTGCAAGATAAATGTTTTCATGACTGCATGTTACCTAGGGTGCCCCGAGCAAATGAAATTTAAGATCAAACAAAATAAATGGAAGGATATGAGCCGTATTGCCAAAGTTGAATTTCTGGTTCTCTGTGTTTGGATTTCCGACTGAGTACCAATCAAGGAAGCATTTTCAAGATGCTTTTTAACAGCGATTTTGTGACAGTGATTATTTTACAGTCTGTCACAAAGCGGCAGATAAACATGAAGGCAGTTGTTTAGATTTAGGAAAATATCTTGGCCACCTTTTTCCCAGCTGAGACTCGTGTATGTTTTGTAAAAAATTAAAATACTGCAGATGCTAGAAATCTGAAATAAAAATCAAAATGCTGGAAATACTTTGCAGATCAGGCAGCATCTGTGGCAAGAGTAAAAGAGGTAATAATTCAAATCAGCAGTCTGTGCTGATTAAAGGTTCTTCTGAAACATTCACAATGCCTTGTTTTCCCCAGAAGATGCATGATCTGTTGAGGATTCCAACATTTCCTGACACAATGTGTTAATACTGCACCTCCAAGTTGAAGATATAGTTTTGTAGCAAAATTTAGGTCCTACATTTCAATACGCAGGGTGGTGAAAATCTCAAGTTCAATACTGCAGGGATTGGTCAAGGCACATACTATTGGTAATTTTATATGCGGTAGATAACCAAATAAGAGAGAAAAAAAAAGTTTGCTGATCGTAGTTAGAAGGGGCAGGATCGAGGAAGTCTTCAGTGAGGCAATAAGGTAAGGACGGACTTGTTACGCTGAATTATGTTTATCTCTGCATTACCTTGTAGAAGGATAGCATGTGCAAGACAAAATGTGGAAGAAGGAACTGCAGATGCTGGTTTACACCAAAGATAGACACAAAATGCTGGAGTAACTCAGTGGGTCAGGCAGCAACTCTGAAGAAAATAATCGATGATATTTAGGGGCGATACCCTTCTTCAGACTGAACAAAGCACCTAGAAGGGTCGTTAGTCTGAGAAATGACACCTGTTCCTTCTCTCCAGAGATGCTGCCTGACCCGCTGAGTTACTCCAACATTTTGTGTCTAACTCGATTGGGCAAGAGACAGAAATGAGGATGGTGGAGAGAGGGGTGTGGGTGAAGTGTGCGACTGGCTGCCCTTAGAGTTGCCAGTTGAGTGTGAAAGTACCTAGATCTCTAACATAATTTCCATTTTAAACTAATTTCAATTACCACCATGTGGAACATATTCTGATTGTGTGATCGGCCTCACACTAAACAATGTGAAAGTTTCCTCAATTCAAACAGGTTGAAAAAGGTACCGTCAATGCTTCAAGACATATTACTTTTTAAAGTTTCATAGTTTAGTTCTTCTGTGATTGAGAAATGACATATATTTTTATGTTTTCACATGAATTCACTGGGGTTTTAATGAAGCAATTTTTTTTGCCAAAAATAATTCCGACCCCAGTAGAATTTAAAATCCCAAACTATCAAATGTGCAAATGCCAGTTTGTTGATTCTGCCCTTGTATTTCTAGTTATCTCAACATGTTTAGTAGTCAGCTGTCATCCCATTACTTTGTTTATAACTTACTGTCCTAGGATTGAAAATGACTTTTTAAATTTTTTTTATAGATGCTTTAATTTATGGTAACTTTACTTCAATGCACTTAGAGTAGTTATGAGACACTGGTCCCATGGGAGGAAGAGGAGAGATGAATATATTTTAGGCTAAAGCAGGAGGAAGAAAGATAAGAACTCCAAAAGTCCTCGATATGTTTAATTGCTGTGCTGACAAGGAGCCATAATTCCTTCCATTAAGTAAATATGCTGTAAATTTTTTATTATGAAATGCCACATTATGCAAGGCTGATATTCAAAGAGGACGCTCCTCAGCAGTAAACACGAGAGGCTCCATTAACACAAACTGTCAATATGCCTCCAACTCTGGGCCTGTAAAATTAAATTGATTTGGTAAATGTAAGCAAGATAGATCTGGTTGCTTTCATCATCAATTTCAGATGGGGAAAACAGGTGATGTCACCAACCTGGGAGTGATAAAGATGATAGGCCATCTGGAGAGCTGGGTGATAGATGGGCGCAATGCTGGGGGTACATGGCGATACTGAGCGGCAGGCCACAAGGGATACCAGCGTTAACAACTTTTCAATATCGTCATGATAAATTCCTCTACTTTAATAATATAGAAATGGTGAGTTATTACTCTGATTGCCAATATAAATAATCCGAGTTTCAGCTGTTGAAGCATTTATTCTCGCAGGATTTATTTTAATAATACACAATAATAACAGATCATTCAGGATTGTCAACATATTTCAGAAGGTACAATACTGTATGTACCTTCTGTGCAAACTCTTCCCCCCCCCCCCCCCCCCCCACCCCCCACCTAAAAAGGGAAGAAAATAAATATATTGACAAGCATTTGGATAATTGCAGCTGCACGCAGTCCCAAACACACGACATGGACAGCAGCCATGGGCAAAATGTCAAAATGGGTTGTGGACTCGGAAAGAAATTGTAGTTGATGTGGTCAGAAGGGGCTGATTGGAGCATTTGTTCATGTAATGAAAATGTCATTGTCTGTTTGCTTGACATGTCACCTTTCAGAGGAGTACTGCCAAATCTGCATAACTTCTAAGTCTTTGCAATTCCCTTTTCCCAATGCCACCTACATCTTTATCCTCTTGCAACATTCTTCATGAAAATATTGTCCTCCAAGCATTGGTTTTGCTAGCATCTTCTTCATCACCATCAACGTCAGAGTGCATCACGCCAGTTTTCGGAAGATGTAAATAAAAGTTCTGAACTTATTTGGAGATATTTGGAAAAGAAAATAATGTCAACTTAAAGAATAAGCAATTAAGATAACCAGAACAAATCACTTCAAACAACAGCGAATGCCCCAATGAAGTGAAGAGAGAGTGCTTAACCATCGAAGGTGGCGTCTTTTGCTTGAGACATTATTTCAAAGAAAATCAAGAGAAGCTTTGCTGCCATACTGGCCCATATCTATCCCTCAATCAGCAATGGTATAACAATCTATCTGGTCTTTGCCACATTATTGCTTGCGGGAGCTTGATCAGTGCAAATTGGCTACCCTGCTTCTTACTTTAAAATAGTGCCCACACTTCAAAAGTCTGAAGAAGAGTCCTTGTCCAAAACGTTTCCTTTTCATGTCCTCCAGAGAAGCTGCCACACCCGCTGTGTTACTCCAGAGATTTTTGTTTGTTGCAACATTTCTGCATCTGCAGTTCCTTGTGACTTACATTGTATTTCAGTGGTTGTAAAGTGACTTGAGAGATCCTGAAAAAACAGTCCTATTCAAAAACAGTGTGTGGAAGATAGTATTTGCATGAAGATCCAAGCCCTTCAAAAATGTAGATGCAATCGGATTAATTGGGCTGATGTACAGCCCAGTTATAAAGAAAGACCATGTGTGTGAAGTACTTTTGACAATTCTTCACAACCAGTTCATTATGTCTGTTCATTGGGGGAGGTGCTGCAGAGGTGTGAGCTGATGCATCAGACAATTTACACACAGCAACATGCTTTAGCCTCGGGGTGAAAGACGAGATTGTGTGCTCAGATCGTGACATGGAGTTTGAACCTTCCACATATTGACCCAATGGTTAGAGAACAACCACTGATAAAAATTAATGATGCTGTTTGAAAATCCCCGTGAAATTACAGTGTTCTCTTATTTCGATAAAGAAATTTCAGATATTGGTCACTTTGTCCTCATTTGGACAGGTACATGGATAGGAAAGGTTTTGAGGCACGTGGGCCAAACGTGGTCCTG
Organism: Rhinoraja longicauda; assembly: GCF_053455715.1. Classification (NCBI taxonomy): domain Eukaryota; kingdom Metazoa; phylum Chordata; class Chondrichthyes; order Rajiformes; family Arhynchobatidae; genus Rhinoraja; species Rhinoraja longicauda. Next base: position 10,633,390 of record NC_135965.1, on the reverse strand, counting down.
TTGGACTAGTGGAGATGCGGGATCTTGGTTGGCAAGGGCAATTTGGGCCGAAGGGCCTGCTTCCATGTTGTATGACTATACGAGATACTGGCTGAAGGATACCTCAGGGTTAATGGATTTACCAGAATGCCTATGGTTTGTTCTGACCCACTGGAGTGCTTGCTTAAAACTAGCACAGAACTAATGCAAAGTGTGTTTCACCTCTCTCTTTTCACTGGTGAATTTGCAATCTGTTATTTCTTTGTTTATGGTCATGGTGCCAACAAAATTCGTGCACCCCACAATGGTTGTCTTTTTATTGATTGATTGATTGATTGATTGAAAGATACTGCATGAAAACAGGCCCTTCGGCCCACCGAGTCCACGCCGACCATCGTTCACCCGTTCACCCTCATGAGAGGGTCAATTAACCTACAAACTGCATGTCTTTGGGATTTGGGAGGAAACCGGAGCACCCAGGGGAAACCCATGCGGACATAGGGACAATGTGCAAACTCCACACAGACAGCACCAGAGGCCAGGATCGTACCCGGCACTGGTGTTGTGAAGCAGCAGCTCTACCAGCTGTGCCACTGTGCCGCCGAACTTGAAGTGAATGGGTTCATTGTAGCCTCATGTATTTGTAAAAGGCTTTCTCAAATACCAAACCAAAAAGCTTCCATTATACAACTCAGTCCAAGGGAAAGGAAGACACAAATACCCCTATTCCCCACAATCACCTAATTCAGAATGTGTTGCCTCAAAAAGAGACAGTATTGTTACTTCACTGAAGCTTTAGACAATATCTAGTGGAGATAATTAAATGATAGTCTATTGCCCTTGGGAAAAAAGGATGTTAAAATGCTGATTATCAGACCTAGGTCCTTTACTGTGTAAAATTGACATTGATGCCAATAATGAAAGTTAATCCCTGTAAACTCTATATAATGGTAAACAAAAACCTTTTTTAAAGATTTTGTTCTTTCTCTTTAAGTGATACTTTCTCTGGTGACGGGTCTTCCATTCCTTTGTGCAACAATCTGTAACTTCTGCAAAAAATATACTGCTGGAGGAACTCAACGGTTCAGGCAGCATCTGTGGAGGGAAATCGACAGAAGGCATTTTGGGTCAGGGCCCTTCTCTGGACTGACCTCTGCCCTGCTGAGGCTAGGCGTCAGCTCTTGGACATCCCCTCATACGTATCCCTTGATCATGGTCCCACCACTAACTCCCAAATCATCAAAACCCTCTCTCCCAGACTGTCTTTCATCAGATTGATGCTAGAATATTGTTAGATATAAGCCAATACAATAAAACTATTAACTAAATGATTAGGTAGTCTATAACCACAAAGAGAATCATCAAGGCAGAAGTTGGAATGCATCATATTAATGTATCCCTGATCCACATTTATGTGGAAATCAATTGCATGCTGCTTTCCTTCCATAAACTGGGAATCTGTTCGATTCACCTCTACCCCATTGTGGACATTGGACTCTGCCTGTGGTACTGATGCACGACAATACTGAGAACAGTATTCGGCACTCTGTACATTCCTTTTTCTGATCTATTGTCCTTGAGTTTTACTTGATCACAGTTTTGTATGGTATATCCGATCCGTTTGGATAGCAAGCAAAACAAAGCTTTTCACTGTACCTCAACACACGTGACAACGATAAACCTAAACCTTATTTCTGGAGATTAAGATTATGGTTCATGATGAACTAATCAGAATTTCTTTTAATAAAAAATGGTGAGCCGACCACAAAAATCTGGGAAAATAAATTAACCGGTGTGCAGTAATTAACCGGTGTGCATAAATAAAAATAATAAAAACCAGGTATGGAGCCAATGGGTATTGGTATTAATTTGTGAAAGATTACTACTACCTCTTTGGTGATCCTTGGACTATCCTTATAAGAAAATAACTGCAGATGCTGGTACAAATCGAAGGTATTTATTCACAAAATGCTGGAGTAACTCAGCAGGTCAGGCAGCATCTCAGGAGAGAAGGAATGGGTGACGTTTCGGGTCGAGACCCTTCTTCAGACGGAAGAAGGGTCTCGACCCGAAATGTCACCCATTCCTTCTCTCCTGAGATGCTGCCTGACCTGCTGAGTTACTCCAGCATTTTGTGAATAAATACATTGGACTATCCTTGATCGGATTTTATGGGCTTTACCTTGCACGAAACGTTATTCCTTTATCATGTATCTACACACGGTAAATGGCTCGATCGTGATCATGCATTGTCTTTCTACTGACAGGATAGCACGCAACAAAAGCTTTTCACTGTACCTCGGTACACGTGACAATAATAAACAAAAATAAACTGAACTTTCTATAGTGCGTACGTCTTGTAAACTGAAAGCATTGCCAGCCTACTAATGGATACCAAGTGAAAGAAAAATAGTTGATATGGCAATAGCCTAAGTATTGATTCACAAGGTAGAATAATTTCTATTTCCTTGTCTCCCTGGGAAAATGGTCGTTTGGGGCTACCTTTCAGTCTGCCAAAGGGAGGAGCCACAAACGCTCATGAACAAATGCTCAAGTACAGGCTCGTCAAACAGTAGTGCCCTCCTGGTTAAACTCCATTGCTTCTCGATTCAGATTATTGTCTTTCAGCATGCAGCTGTGTCAGCCTTTTCAATTAACTGTCCCCCTAATGCCTCTGTTCCCGGTGAAAAGGGAGACAGCAGTCTATTAACCAGCAGGGGAAAAAACTTCAAGATGCCAAAGACTAGTTTGAGGAGTCAAAGGTCAAAGCTGTAGTCATGGCACGGTGAAGAAGACAAAGGTGTGGCTTGACGATTGAGCAAGCAGTACGAGGGAAGACTGTATACTGCAGGAAAGGGGTGTCACAGCGAAAAGCAAAGGAGCCCTTAAGGTGCTGGCTCTCATTGTCGTCAGTGAGTTGTTTGGGGAAACTTGAACAGTGTATTAAAGCATGAATTCCTGGGCGAATAAAGATGGTCCAATGAATGCTACATTTCTTTTGAATTGGCCTTTTTTCCCTGCCTTCAAAGTTCTGACTGACTGGAATTGTGCGATCAAGAATGAGTACAAATCAGTGCTTATCAAGAATTGGACGAGATCACTCAGATTAAGCAATGTTTGACGGTGCCAATGTGTTTCTTTGATCCAATTAACCAAAAAGACGGTCCTGTTAAATATGTTGAATGAAATCCCTGTAGCTTCTTAGAAGCCAAATGCAGCTGGATTATAAATAGGAACCATAGTTCCTCTCAGTCATTCACCTTTCCTTCTGGCCCGCACCAGGCTTCTGTGAAACAATTTAAAAAAGAAACCGATTGCTTGGGGAGAGATACTTGGAGCTAAATCAGGAATAGTGCATTCAAGCATAGGAAACCCCTTTGAAAGTTATTTAAAATTGTTTTGTTATTATACAGAATGAGCACTGATTCATTCTGCAGCCTAACAGTTAGGCTTTGATCTGAACATTTACAGCGATGTGGAAATCATGATGGAAAATCAACTACAAAGTCAACGAAGATCTTCTAAAGTGGTTTGAAACAACTGGCATATTGAATGCTGCTCCTCACGGCAGTGGTCATTACACCATTGAGAGCCAACAGCCAGGCAGAAAACACGCAACAGATCTGGGTAATCTGTAGAGAGAGGAAAGCTGAGTTAACGTTTTAGGCTTTGAGACACAAGGAACTGTAATCTTGAACAAAACACAAACACAAACCTTGATTTGTAAGGGTGTCAAGGATTATGAGGAGAAGGCAGAAGAATGTGGTAGAGAGGGAAAGATAGATCAGCCATGATTGAATGGCAGAGTAGACTTGCTGGACTGAATGGCCTGCAGGAGTAGGCCTTTCGGCCCTTCGAGCCAGCACCGCCATACAATATGATCATGGCTGATCATCTAAAATCAGTGCCCCGTTCCTGCTTTTTCCCCATATCCCTTGATTCCTTTAGCCATAAGAGCTAAATTTAACTCTCTCTTGAAAACATCAAGAGAGGTTTATTGGCTTCTGTAAATTGGCCCTAGTGTGTAGGATGCGAAACTGGAATAACATTAATCTTGTGTAGGGTGATTGTTGGTTAGCGCGGACTCACTGGCACAAAGGGCCTGTTTCCTCGCTGTATCTCTAAACTTAACTAAAGTTTACTAAAACTAAAACATGACTATTTCACTGTGACAATAAAGTATTCATTTGTTCATTCATAACTGATGAGGATAACTACTTCCACTTTCAGTCAGAAAGTGAATTCCAGATCTTCACTGTACATAGGATGAAAAGTTTGTTTCAGTTCAACTGCAGGGCATTTGAAGAATATAAAAGAAGCAAGAGAAAAACTCAAGTAGGGAGTTAGGAGGGCCAAAATGGGCCATGTCGTGCCATTGACACGGAGGACTAAAAAGAATCACAAGGTATTTTAAACATGCATTAAAAACAAGAGGGTGACTCCGAAGAGGGTAAGATCATTCAAGGATAAAGGAGGCAATTTATATTTGGAGTGAGAGGATGTAGGTAAATATTAAATGAGCACTTTGTACCAGTATTCACCGTGGAGAATGCACATGAAGGTTTACCAGGATGTTGCCTGGATTAGAAGGTATTAGTTATAAATAGAGGCTGGGAAACCATGAAAGGTACAGATAGAAGGTATCACAAAATGCTGGAGTAACTCAGCGGGTCAGGCAGCATCTCTGAAGAGAAGGAATTGGTGATGTTTCGGGTCGAAACCCTTCTTCAGACTGATGTCGGGGAGGAGGGGCGGGGGGACAAAGAAAGAATATAGGTGGAGACAGGAAGACAGTGGGAGAACTGGGAAATAACTCAGCGGATCAGGCAGCATCTCTGGAGAGAAGGAATGGGTGACGTTTCCAGCATTTTGTGATAACTTCAATTTGTACCAGCATCTGCAGTTATTTTCCTACACAAAGGTACAGATAGTGTTGACACTCAGAATCTTTTCCCCAGAGCAATAATGACAATTACTAGAAGCATCTGATTAAGATGAGAGGGGGAAAAGTGTGAGCCAAGCATTTTGTACGGAGAGTGGGAGATGCTGGAACACACTGTGAGGGAAAGTGGTGCAATAGTGACATTTAAGAGAGTTTTAGATAGGTTCAGATGTGCAGGGGATGGAGGGATATGGATCATGTGCAGGCTGGATTAATTCATTATATTTGGCATCATGTTCGGCACAGATATTGTGGGCTAAAAGGACTGTTCTTGTGCTGTACTGGTGTATGTCCTATAATCTTTGAATGGATATCCTTGGGCTTAATCATCTCTGCTAAAGGAAATAGGTCCTCCCTAGTTCACCATGGTCAGAGATCCATAGATTTCTGCATGTTAAGGTAATCAAGGAGTATAGGAATAGATCTGGAAAATGGTGCTGAGATAGAAGATAATCTTAATAACTAGTAGAGCAGGTTCAAAGAGATGAGTGGCTGGTTCAACTCCTGTTTGTTATTTTCTTGTGTCTCACATTCTCCTATTCAAATCCCAATCTTGAGGATACAACAATGTGAAGGCAGGAACAATCACTGAATGTCTAGGAAGGGTTCTTGCATTTGAGTATCAGCTGTGAGGGAACAAATCTTTGATACAGGAATAATACGTCAGTCTGGTTATTTGCAATTTCTCAGCCTAGCCTCAAAGGGTGTCAGAGTGGGCGGCACGGTGGCGCAGCGGTAGAGTTGCTGCCTTACAGCGAATGCAGCGCCGGAGACTCAGGTTCGATCCTGACTACGGGTGCTGTCTGTACGGAGTTTGTACGTTCTCCCCGTGACCTGCGTGGGTTTTCTCCGAGATCTTCGGTTTCCTTCCACACTCCAAAGACGTACAGGTATGTAGGTTAATTGGCTGGGCAAATGTAAAAATTGTCCCTAGTGGGTGTAGGACAGTGTTAATGTGCGGGGATCGGTGGGCCGAAGGGCCTGTTTCTGCACTGTATCTCTAAATCTTTTTAAAAAATCTAAATCAGAGGTTATGGGGAGAAGGCAGGAGAATGGGGTGAGGAGGGAAAGATAGATCAGCAATTATTGAATGGCGAGTATTGACTTGATGGGCCGAATGGCCTAATTCCGCTCCTATTCTTTCTGACCTTATGAAGGAGTGCTTCCGGACGTATTGATTACACCTGGAGGAAGCAGGCAAGGAGGAGTGGTATGTGGCGTGGAATGTGGGCAGCCTTCCCCCTTCTGTTTACTGGGCATATTGCAGGGTCATGGTTAGCAAGCTTGAGTAGAGGTGAAGGGAAGGTTAAGGCTGCACGGCTGAGCAGCAGTGACTTGCACCCCATTGGGTTGAGGCAGAGTTCTAAGCCAGCTATAATTCACAGTTGAAGTGTAGACAATCACCTGTAGAATAGGGGGAAGAAAATCAGAGGCAGGTCGGCCCCGCAGCTAAAATAAATTAACAAATCAGAAGGAGGTTCTTACTCTGGCGAAAACGAAAGAGGATTAAGATGAAAACAAAAATTCCTCGCTCCTATCCTGTCACACGGAGTTTAGAACTAATCATCAAATGAAAGGTCAATGTCTCTAATAGGGTCCATTGCTGCAAATGAGATGGATCCCATCACTCTCCGTGGTACAGTGAAATACAAACAGATATGGCACATGCTGTTCGTCGACTGGTTTGTGTGCTCATCGGCAGCTGTAGGCCAATACAATTGGTTTCAGCGGTCACTTTGCAATGAAAAGGTTTAGCCTGTACCAGATTTCCCCCAAACATCTCCCATTCAAGGCACTAGTGGAGGTATTCATGTTTCTTTGTTGGTTCCTTCTATAATGTCTTAAGAGATTAACAGTGAGCATGAATGAGGGCCCACGGATTAAACAACAAAAGCCAGACTCACTACATAGCTGTTTTGATTTTTTTCGTCCTTTCCTAGTAGCTTGAAGTGAGAGTTAACGCATCCAGGAACTTCAATAGTTTGAAAAAATATGTGACTCCTTGGAAAAAAGATAATTTTCTACTTTTATTGCCCCCTCCCCCTATCCCAACTTCCCCTTCATCTACCATTCCACAATCTTTTTCCTAACCAGGAGGCAATCTTTTAGCATTTGTTAAAGAATCCTTTTGCAACTAATCAAATGTAGGTTGCTAAAATGGGGATTGATCAAATCACAACGGTTTACCTTAAAGGAGGATCTCCAACTCTCCCATGGATCCCACACTGTATGAAAAAAACTAATTACACAAACTAATTGATGATTCCGAAAGCTCCCTACCACAATGTATTGGTATGTCAGGCCACGTAAGTATTTGGCTTCAGAACCTACTGTCAGTTGTAACCAGTTAAAGCGTTTTCCCTCTGAATATAATAGAGGGCTTTGTACATCCCGCTCAGATTTTGTTTATCTTGCTGTTGTCTCCTTTTGACTGCCTTGCACGAACTGTTATGCTGTCTTTGGATATATATTTCAGGACTTGCCAGTTGGGAGTAAATGCAGACAGGTCTCCCAGCCTAGTCTCGGACGCAGAGCAGCTGAACTGTGACCAGCTTTCAGCAATGTGACACTGCACTGATTTGGTGAAAGACTATCCCGGCAGTTTTATTGTGTTGTGCATCCCATGTTGATTTCCCAAGTAAAATCTTTCAGTAAATCAACCCATACTGTCCATCGGCTTAATCCCTCAGAAACTCAATCTGTGCAACTCATTTCTTTAATACGCAGTTTACAGACAGTGCTTGTTTGTAGTGATTTCAACGGACTCAGGAAGGCTTCAGCAAAGAAACCTGAATAATAGATAGTTCTCTTAACTTTATTTTCAAGAATGGAACAGCAAGTATTTACTTTGTGAATAAAAGGTTATAAATTAAATGAAACATATGGTGAACCGATAATTAATGAATCACGCATATGCATGCATGTGCATACGCAAATACACGCACATGCACATGCCCACGCACCCGCACGCATACACACATGTACACATGCACATGCACACACATACACGCACACACATGCATATTCACACTCACACTCATACACACACGCGCACATATACACATACACATACGCACTTACACATGTACACACACACACATGTACACACACACACACACACACCACACACACACACACACACACACACACACACACACACACACACCACACACACACACACACACACACACACACACACACACACACACACACACACACACACACACACACACACACACACACACACACGAATCTCTGCCCCTAGGTAGAGAAGTCTTATGATGAGATGACATCGATTTAAGTCTACTGGTAAAAGGATCAGAAAAGAGTCAGGCAAAGAATGGTGGAGTTTTGGAATGCTAGGCTAGAATGCTAGGGTGATGGGGACGGAAAACCCAAACCCATTTAAAATGGAGCTGGCTGAGCTGTAACCTGTATGACTATGGACCAAGAGTTAGGGCGTGGGAGTAACCTGGGTAGCACCATTTTTGGCTGGGCTGGACATCACAGGTTGAAGGGCCTGCTGCAATGCATAGAATTCATTGATTTTATGACAATGCGTCTTCTCTTGGAGGTGCAGTCTAGGTTGAGCTGCAACTTGCTACTCAGAATAATGCGACCAGCGGGCGGCACAGTGGCGCAGCAACCGAGCTGCTGCCTTGCAGCGCCAGAGACCCAGGTTTGATCCTGACTACGGGGGCTGTTTGTACGGAGTTTGTATGTAGTACCCACATTCCAGGTTTGTAAAGTAATTGCCTTCTCTCAATATTAAATTGTACCTAGTGTGTAGGATAGTGCTGGTGTATGGGGTGATCGCGTGGACTTGGAGGGCCAAAGGGCCTGTTTCCGTGCTGTATCTCTAAAGTCTAAAGTCAGTGATGGCAGGACATTGGAGTAATTCAGAGGAGCAGCCACCACACTGCCTGCGTTCCATGCGACCGCATGGTTCACTTGCATGCTGCAAGCTCCTTGCCTCTTTTCAGGGGTGACATCCTCCCAGATATTTCACAGCTTCCTATCATGAAAACCTTTAAAATTAAAGCTTGCTTGTGCAAAATTGTTGGCCGATGTAAAATTAAGTAATGCCAGCTGCTCACGAGGGAGAATTGTTTGCCTCGAAACAAACTATCTTACGTAACAAAACAAAAATGTTGCTTGTGGTAAACTTTGAACTTCAAAGACACGGTGTCCCACACAAATCTGTATCACAGAACATATGCCAATCTCCATCAAGTGAAGATAATTTCACCAAATATCCTCACATTGAGATATGCTGGTGATAATCGACATATCTAAAGAAAGAAGAGTGCTCATTTATAACGATGGTTACCACAGCTATGAACAGGATCTAATGCCAGATGGAAGTTGCAAAAAGTCATGTATTCAGAGCTGAACTGGTAAACACCACTCTGGGCCGAAGTTGGACTCCTCTCCCAGTCCCAATTTATTCTGCTCACAGAAATGTCATAATTAGGGCCTGCTGAGAAGAAGCCACGAGTTCCTCAAACAATCTAGCCACCACTATGAAGGAAATGAAGAGGCTGAATCTGTTGGGTTATGTTTATTCAGTTCAGGTTTAATATTCACAAAGTCACCATGAACCAGAAAGCTGTGGGTGCACAAAATGTGCCCATGTAAATACTTTTCAGCAAATTCATATCATCATACAATACAAAAGAATACTACCTGGCTCATCATGCCGGCTGTTTTCTAAAATCCATCCAATTAATGCTATTTTTTTTAAATGACACAAAGTGCTGGAATAACTCAGTGGGCCAGGCAGCATCTTTGGAGGACAAAGATAGACAATGTTTCGGTTCGGGGCCCTTCTTCAGGATATGGTCATGCTGTTGTTTCAGCACAACCTCAGAATTTTTTTCTTCTTTTTATAGACTCGTCCATTCCCTAATTAAATCTGCTTCCACCATCAATTAAAGTAATTAATTCCACGTCATGACAATTTGCAGTTTCTTAACTACCTTATCTCCCTGCAATGCAACTTCCATGGAACCATGTACCTGCACTTCTAGATCCCTCTGCTCTACAACACTCTGCAGAGCCCTGCCATTCACTGTGTATGTCCTGACCTGGTTTGACTTCCCAAAATGCAACACTTCACATTCATCAGTACCAAACCCCATTAACTATTCCTTAGCCCACCTGGCCAACTGATCAAGATCCTACTTTTGATATCTTCGCTATCTACGACACCACCTACTTTTGTTTCATCTGCAAATGTGCTAATCATGCCGTGTACATTCTCATCCAAATCGTTGATACAAACCACAAACAGCAAAGGGCCTAGCAATGATCCCTGAGGCACATTACTAGTGTCCAAAAGACAACCTTCCACCATCACCCTCTGCTTCCTTCCATGAAGTCAATTTTCTATCCAGTCAGTTAGCTCTCCATGGATCCCTTCCAGAGCAGCCTACCATGTCTCAACCCAAAAATGTCGACCTACATCTTTTGCCTCCACATCTTTTGTCACCACACATTTAAAAGCATCCGACTTTTCAGTAGTTCAAAAGCAAACAGCAAAAAGAGATTGCTTGAAAAACTCAGTAGCAGCATCTGTGGAGGCAAAATATGTAGGTCGACATTTTTAGGTTGAGATAATACACGAGGACTAATGCAGGGTCTCGGCCTCAAATGTTGCCTCTCGCCTTTAGCCTCCACTAAGTTCTTCCAGCGTTTTGTTTCTAGTTTATGTTAATATATCTCAACTTTGTCATATTTTAGTGATAATCTATGTATCTACAGAAGGGGCAGAGTTCACTCATTATTACAGCTTCTACAGTTATAAAGAGGGTTTTCTGCCAAGTGGGAGTGCAATGAAGCTGTCCAAACCCATTTAGCACAGGAGCTTTACAACCAGATTATAGAGGATATTTTCCTAATGTTCCTCAAGTCTGGATATCAGCCATGACCAGGAAAGGCTCCATCATATTTCCAAGACCTTGCACTTATAATGTGTCTCAGAAACAAGCCACAGTGCCACATATGCAATAATTTACAGTCGCTATTATGCAAGCAAATGAGGCAGACATTGCAATAAAGTCTGTAACCAGTTGTTTGTTTTTTCTCAGTGTGTGCCTGAGGGTAGAATGTCACTGGAAAGACATATGGTCTTCTTGGAATAATCTTTCATCCATTTGAATTGGAATTGGCAGGCAGGAACTCAGTTTAGCATCTCATTCAAACAGTGACATTTCTAACAGAGCGCTTTTCTGAATCCGCTCTCAGTATTGTAGTGTCAGCCGACAAAGAAGCAAAGAAATAACTCCCATTCAAATAACCTCTTGATATTGCAAGCTGCATCATGGCCAATGAAGCCAAAACATTGTTCTTAAACTGCAAGTTAAGGCTTGAGCAACAATTCTCCGACTCAGCACACTGAGCGGACACAAGGAGATTTCACATGCTGTTATATTTTTATTGTAGTAAATACCAGCATTAGTCTAGCTTGAACCATATCGCCTGTCATTATGGCCACAAAATGCTGGAGTAACTCAGCGGGACAGGTAGCATCTCTGGGGAGAAGGAATGGGTGACGTTTCGGGATACGAAACATCACCAATTCCTGCTCTCCAGAGATGCTGTCTGTCCCACTGAGTTACTCCAGCATTTTGTGTCTATCTTCGGTTTAAATCAGCATCTGCAGTTCCTTCCTACGCATTTCGCCTGTCATTACGATGCTTTCTCTATCAACTGAAGGGATTCTGAATTCCAATGCAAAGCAGGTTGTTAAAAAGGGCATTGTCACACAAGCACTTTTATCTCCTTGCACGTTCATAAACTTTGGCAAGCAGGAGACGTGCATCTGCAAAAGGGAACAGTCCGCTTGCATTGCGCATGGGTAAAGAATGTTGTGAGAAAGCCTAAATTATAACCTGTCATCCTGCAAATTGAGATCTGTGACGAGAGAAACATACAGACAAAAATAAATAGAGAGAAGCAAGCATGACTTTTATTGTTTGACTGGTTGAAGTATACAGATACTTCATGCAGGTCCTTTGCCCCACTGAATCCTTGACGACCATCCATCACCTGTTCACACTAGTTCTATATGATGCCACTTTTGCATCCACTCCCTCCACACTAGGAGCTTTCAGAAGGCCAATTAACCCAGCAAGCCTGCTCACATTTGGGATGTGGGAGGTAAACCGGAGCACCCGAAGGAAGCCCACAGAGTCACGGGGAGAACATAGATACATAGGTTACATGGAAAATAGGTGCAGGAGTAAGCCATTTGGCCCTTCGAGCCAGCACCGCCATTCAATGTATAAGAAAATAACTGCAGATGCTGGTACAAATCGAAGGTATTTATTCACAAAATGCTGGAGTAACTCAAGAGGTCAGGCAGCATCTCAGGAGAGAAGGAGTGGGCGACGTTTCGGGTCGAGACCCTTCTTCAGACTGCCATTCAATGTGATCATGGCTGATCATCCTCAATCAGTACCCCATTCCTGCCTCCTCCCCATATCCCTTGATTCTAAGAGTTCTATCTAACTCTCTTTTGAATGCATCCATTGAGTCAGCCTCCACTGCTTTCTGTGGCAGAGTATTCCACAAATTCACAACTCTCTGGGTGAAAAAGTTTTTCCTCATCTCAGTTCTAAATGGCCTACCCCTTATTCTCAAACTGTGGCCCCGGGTTCTGGACTCCCCTAACATTGGGAACATGTTTCTTGCATCTAGCGTGTCCAATCCCTTAATAATTTTACATGTTTATATAAGATCACCTCTCATCCTTCTAAATTCCAATACATACAAGCCCAGTCATTCCATTCTTTCATCATATGAGAGTCCTGCCATCCCAGGATTTAACCTCGTGAACATATGCTGCACTCCCTCAATAGCAAGAATGTCCATCCTCAAATTAGGAGACCAAAACTGCACACAGTACTCCAGGTGTGGTCTCACCAGGGCCCTGTACTACTGCAGAAAGACCTCTTTGCTCCTATACTCAAATCCTCTCATTATCAAGGCCAACATGTCATTAGCTTTCTTCACTGCTTCTAGACCTGCAGGCTTACTTTCAGTGACTGATGTACAAGGACACCCAAGTCTTGTTGCACTTCCCCTTTTTCTAATCTGACACCATTCAGATAATAATCTGTCTTCTTGTTCTTGCCACCAAAGTGGATAACCTCACATTTATCCACATTAAACTGCATCTGCCATGTATCTGCCCACTCACTCAACCTGTCCAAGTCACCCTGCAGCCTCATGGCATCCTCATCACAGTTCACACTGCCACCCAGCTTTGTATCATCTGCAAATTTGCTCATGTTTTCTATCCTGGACCTGATTTATAAACACCTGATTTATAAACACTGAGATGACAATGAATCAGACATAAGACAAATTAAAACAGAAAATGTTGTAACCACTCAGCAGTCATTCATGTTAACCGTTTCTCTTTCCGCAAATGCCGCCTGACCTGTTGAGTGATTTTTGCGTTTTCTGCTTTTATTTCAGATTTCCAGCATTTGATTTTTTTGTCAGGTGTTTTTCAGAGTCTTATTAAATAGTAGAGTCACAGAGTCACACAGTGTGGAAAAAGGACCTTCGGCCCAACTTGCCCACAATGGCCAACATGTCCCATCTACACTAGTCCTACCTGCCTGCATTTAGCTCATATCCTTCTAAAACTGTCCTATCTATGTACCTGTCTAATTGGTTCTTAAACGTTGCCATCGTCCTTGCCTCAGTGATCTCCTCTGGCAGCTCGATCCATACATCCACTGCCCTTTGTGTGGAAAAAGTCACCCATCAGATTCCTATTCAAGCTTTCCCCCTTCACCTTCAACCTATGTCTTAGTAGAGTAAATCTTGATGGGCCAAATAGTTTCTTCTTGCTCCTAATGTGTGTGTATGTAGGTCCCGGTGCCTGACCCGCTGAGAATTTCCAGTACTGAATTTGCTTTGATAAACGTGCATTGCAGGAAGGAAACTAAAGGAATTACTTTGATGTTAATAAAGCCAAATGCTCGGGATCTAAAGATGAGTTGGAGTTACTGCAGTAATTCACAAAAGATGTAGAATCAATCCGATTGTCTCAGATTGGAAGCAGGAGGGAGGTTCCCAGGAAAATTAAAAGCACGATCAATTTGAAAGAAATGATAGGTCAATACGTTTGCATCCATTTGCTTGTCTGAATGCTATAAACTTCTACAATTCACTGCTTTTTATATACAAAAGTGGAATATTATGAAAATGTCAAACATTCCCCATGAGCATCAATAACAATCACTTTCGCACAATGCGAATAATTCGGGTGGTGTGGAAAAGCAAAAATAGAGGATTTAGAGGGAACAAATAGTGAGATAGAAAGAAAGAAAAACCAAGCTGCAAGTGAGTATTTAAGACTCCTCAGGTAGTAATTCGACATCAATCTGAAAACCTACATGTAATTGGTTGAAAAGAGGGAGTCTGCCTAACCTTTGTTTGTCTTGTCACAAGTTCAGGGGTGCAATGGATGAATCCGTCCCTCCAATTGAATGGAATAGCTGCAAGGGGCTCTCCTGGTCTTTTACTTTGTCGGCATAGAGATGATTTTCTCATTCCATGTCCCAGGCTGTGCTCTCTTCATTGTGTCAATAAAATAGAGTTCTTTACAGCTCGCTTAATCAGCTTAGGGAACTGACTGAGTGTGCTAAGATGCTCACAGTGCCCTGATACAGGTGGATCCTCTCAGGGGGTCAGCTTCTTACAGCCTGCGATTGTCAATATTGGAGAGAAGGAAGAAATTCTGATATGTATCCTGTTTTAGGAGATTCACGATCTTAACCTGAGAATATTACTATTTAGAGAACACAAAGACGTTATAGGATGGAGCTTCTAAATAATTCAAAATGATTTCAAAATAACCTCCAAAAGACACATTGGCTTGAATTGCAAATGAAATGGTGCCATTTTTACATTATTGAGAAACTAATTTTGTACAAGGCAATATTGCTTTTGGAATTCCCCTGTGAAAATGTGCAGCAGTAAGTCCTGATTGAAATATATACTGCAAGGGTAATAATGGCACAGAGATTCCAATGTATCATAATGCCATTGGATTATTTCTGAAAGAGCTCGACATATTTTCATTGTTCAATTAAAACTGGTCTAAAGGTGTCAGGAAGCTGGCTGGGAGGGGGAGGAATTGGCAGTATGGTGTGGTGATTGGGAATTTGGAAAACCAACACTGGCAATCAAGGGCCAAGAAAGCAGATCCTGGTTTGAGTAGTTATATGGGAAAAATAAGAGGCATAAGGCTGCGGAAAATTGCAAGCGAGGTTGGGATCATGAAAAGAGCTTGAAGCGGGATCAGGATTAAGCAGAATTGGAGGGGTGGGTTGTCTTATTGCAAGATCAAGGTTGGGGTGGGCATTCTTAACAATCAGAATAGTGGCTGGAAGAGATGGTTGGAGGCCAATGGTGAACAAGGTAGGATATATGGAGATTGGGGCCGGACATCATGGGTGTGTGTTAGTCCACGTATCAAATGGTTGGGGTGAGATCTAGGAACGGGAACAAGATCAGAAATGGGAGCAGACACGGTTGAAATAGAAGAACTCCCCTTGTGCAAGCCTAGATGGCCTGGGGTCCTGAGTATTCATTTTAATTTATTTTCAGGATCCAGCATTACTGGAAAGGGCAGCATTTGTTGAAAAGCATAAATTGTCCTTGAAAATTTGGTCGTGAGCCATCTAGTGCTGTTAGGTTCTGAGATCTAGTCCCAGTCTAGTCATAGGAGGACAAACTCTATATTTCCCTGCAAAAATTGTGTATTACTTTAAAGAGAGCCAATGGCTGTTACTTCCAGGCCAAATGGTGATCATCTCTCCCCTGCAAAACTTAAATGAGAGATTGCAAAGGGAATAACAGGGGCGGCACAGCAGTAGAGTTGCTGCCTGACAGAGCCAGAGACCTGGGTTCAATCCTGGTTATGGTTGCTGTCTGTACGGAGTTTGCATGTTCTCCCTGTGACCACATGGGATTTCCTCTCTCGTTCCAATGAAGTGTAGGTTTGTAGGTTAATTGGCTTTGGTAAAATTGTAAATTGTCCCCAATGCGTAGGATGGAACTGGTGTACAGGGTGATCGCTGGTCAGTGTGGATTTGGTGGGCCAAGGGGCCTGTTTCTGTGTGGTGTCTGTAAAGTCTAACGTCAACATTATCCTGTGTGCAACTGACATGGTACAGCCAGTGGCTGAGGGCTACATCGCAGCTGGGAATGCCCAGTCAAACCTCCAGAGCAGCGCGACTAAAGCAGGAAAACATCATTGTCACAATCCCGTCTGGCAAACTCTGAATTTCAATCTCTTGCTGCTGAAAATGAAAGTTATATCATTAGATTTCAATTAGCAAATATGGCGACTCAGAAAGAGGATGACACGATTGGAATCTAATTTGGGGTCTCCTTAATTGTGTTTAGGACCGGAAAACAAATTTATTAATCTATCACGCTGTGATTGGAAATCCACACGTACCTTTTAGAGATTTTAGAGTGGGCGGCACGGTGACGCAGCGGTAGAGTTGCTGCCTTACAGAGCCAAAGATGCAGGCTCGATCCTGACTACGGGTACTGTACAAAGTTGGTAAGTTCTCCCAGAGACCTGCGTGGGTTTTCTCTGGGTGCTCCGGTCTCCTCCCACAGTTCATAGATAAGCTAATTGGCTTGGGAAAAATTGTAAATTGTCCCTAGTGTGTATAGGATAGTGTTAGTGTGTGGGGAATCATTGAACGGCATGAACTTGGTGGGCCAAAGGACCTGTTTCCACGCTGTATCTCAAAACTAAACTAAACTAAAGATGCTTACCATTTCACGATATGTTCCCCATCCATATATTTGAGACCGTCAGTAACTTCCAAAGTGGGCAAATCTGTTTCTTTTTTGCTAGAATTAGCATCATTCTGAGGTTAGTTAAAACTCAAACTTCAATGTTAGCACTCGTTGGCCTGGCATGGGGAGATTATGAAACAATTTACACAGTAGGCAAGAGTTGGAAAGATGAGTGTGGCCTCAAAGGCAGAACCATCCATCTGGGAGCATAGAGGTTGAGTATTTACTCTCTATCAGTTAAAGTTTTATTTAACAGCTTATGTCGGAACGTGAGCCAAAAAGCTGAACTGGCAGAAGTGACTCAGTATTAAATTTGACAAAAATAATAAACTTAGCCTCGTGTTAGCTCTCACTTACAGGGAATGCAAGATCAGAAATGCAATAATGACATATTCTACTTCTGTTTTTCATTAGATTACCAACATTATTTGTGCTTGAATAAGGAATTCTATAAACTTAGATTTTATAAAACCCCATCAAATTTGCAATCTCCGTCCGGCAGCCCATTTAATGAGTCATTTGGAGATTTAATCAAAACTAAAATGTTTCAGTGGAAACAAAGGAAGACCATGTTGACAAGGCTGATATTGATGTCCTTTGTTAACCTCTGGATCTCTCACAAGAGCCTCTCCAGTACCGTGGTTAAGAAAGCATTGTTCAAGTAAGAGGTTAACATGGATGACTATGGTCTTTATGCACTCAGCAAGCTTCCCTTAATTGCCTTCAAAAGGAAGAATCAGGGGTTAACTTGTTTCTTGCTAAGCTTAGGCCAACAAGATCAAACGTAGAATAAATGATGTCTTGGGTATCAATTTTGACTATCATTTCTTAGCTAACTAACTGCTTTTGTTGTATAGTCACGCTGGATGCTATGGCTAATTGTCACATAGTAAGCTTCCACAAGCAATAATGGGGTAATGCCCAGCTGGTCTACATTGAGGATATTGGCACGGAGAAAGTTATTGACCAACTACGTGAAAAAAATCCCTTCAAAAATGACTATTTCTTTATTCGTTTGATTTCTTCTCTCTGCTGAATGTGTTTTAGCCTATGTATCAGCTATCTGTCCTGATTATTTGGCGTTCTAACTTTCATACATGATTGTTTGATGCCTCTTCATTTACGTTCACTTTCCAATTCAGGTTCAGATTAGTTCAGATATACACAAGAGTGCATTGAAGTTCTTTGTTCACATGAAGCTCACAGAGTAACCCATGTACATGATAATGATAGATACAACAATAAATAGAATGACAAATGCAAAACGGCAGAATTGCGCAAGATTGTAGTGCTATCTGAAATAGTGCAAAAACGTACTAAAGTGCTACGACTGCGTAACTGAATGAGGTTGTGTTCAGGCTGCACCAACGGGAAAAGGGTGTGAAATAGGAGACTGGTTCAAAAGCCTGATAGCAGAGGGGAAGAAGCTATTCATTAGTCTCGACGCCTGGTCTTTCAAACTCCTGTATCATCTCCCAGAGACGAGAAAATAAAAAAGGGAATGACCAGGGTGGCAGTCACCCTTGACAATACTTACAGCCTTCCTGATGCAATGCACCATAAAGGTGGACTGTTTGGTTTAGTTTAGTTTAGTTTCGAGATACAGGGCGGAAACAGGCCTTGTCTATGTCTATGTCTATGTCGAACAGCAATCACCCCATACACTAGCATTATCCTACACCACAATTTTTACTGAAGCCAATTAACCTGCAAACCAGTATCTCTTTGGAGGAAACTGGAGCACACGGGGAAAACCCACTCGGTGACGGGGAGAGCGTACAGACGCCATACAGACAGCACCAGTAGTTATGATCGACCCCGGGTCTCTGGCGCAGGAAGGCAGCAACTCTACTGTTGCATCACTGTGATGCTCCTGGATGGAAGAAAGTGGTGCATCTGTGGCAGACTGGGCTGCATTCACCACTCTGCAGAGGCAGTCAGTGAAGAGCAGAGCAGAGCAGATGCCATGCTAGGCTGAGAAACGTCACTCGAGAATACGTTCTATAACGCTTCTGTAGACACTCCAATGGATGTTTGTGGTTGTGCTGACTTTTCTCAGACACCCAAGAAAGTAAATACACTGATTCGCTTTCCTGATCAACACAACTGTTTGAGGGGACCGGGGTAGTTTGCTGGGTGACATGGACGCCAAGGAACCTGAAGCAGTCGCCCTTCATTACACTGGCTCCATTGATGGGTACAAGGATGTATTCACCATCACCCTAATGCCCATCCGCACTTCCCTTCCCTCCCCTCCCCCCCCCCCCCCCCCCCCCATCCCATGGTTCCTCTGGTCAACAACTAACTCTTGCAACTTAAGCTATCAGTCTCATCATAACATAGTGCTTGTTACTTGAGGCCTGTGGGATGGGACTGTGTGCCTAAAAGGTGAATTGCACTTATTTTTAAGTGGATGCTGTGTTTAGCCCTAATTAGTTCATGTGCAAAAAAAAGTGACTTTGTAGCATTCATCTTCAAAGACCTTTAGGATGTTTGTACCCATTTTCCTTTGTTAAAACTCAGCCTGCACGTTTCCTGATAGCTTGTCCCACCATTCCAGTGCCGACTGTACAATAATTCAATTTTTAACCTTGATAATCAATGAAAAGTTTCCATACAGGGTGTTCCCATCTTCCATCCAAAAGACCAAACTACTGAGTTGTGTAGGAAGGAACTGCAGGTGCTGGTTTACACTGGAGATAGACACAAATGCTGGAGTAACTCTGTGGGATAGGAAGCCTTGATGGAGAGAAGGAATGGGTGATGTTTCGGGTTGAGACCCTTATTCAGACCTTCTTCTGAATAAGGGTCTCGACCGGAAACATCACCCATTCCTTCTCCACTGAGATGCTTCCTGTCCTAACATACCGAGATCACGCAGTGACTCCACAGAAAGATTTCTGTCTGAATGTGCTGGAGTTTATTTTTTTAAAAGGCTAAGATTTTTTTAAATGTTGATTGACCACCAAAGATAATTGCAAGATACAATAGATTCTCAGGGCT
The DNA here is from genome assembly GCF_053455715.1 of Rhinoraja longicauda. Lineage (NCBI taxonomy): Eukaryota > Metazoa > Chordata > Chondrichthyes > Rajiformes > Arhynchobatidae > Rhinoraja > Rhinoraja longicauda. The sequence continues at coordinate 10,613,628 of NC_135965.1, read as the reverse complement.
CAAGTTTAATGAGGCTGTCAACAGCCAATAAATCTACTTTGGGAGGGAGACAAAAGTAAGTCTGGTTAGAATTCAGTGAGCAAAAAAGGAAATTAGATTCTTAATGGAACATCCTCAGATTGTATTGAGAAGCAAAATACACTGAAGCATTAAAAATATGTGATGACTGTAATGGCTCAAAAGGAAATACCAATTGCCAGACAATGCAAAACTAAGTTCCATTTAGTTTTACTTCTATGATTAAGGTCATATGACATGATTATAATGGCACAGCAGCCACTTTCTATCAATCATTCTATCCCAGAAACTGTTGCTGATAATGGGGTTTACATCTGTAGCGGAAACAATATCATCAGAGATGTGCATGGTTCATAGCTTTCAGCGTGTTGTCAAAGCAATTATGATTTTGGCTAATTGAAGAAGGGAGGGCTTTTTCTTAGTAGTAGGAAAGAACTGCAGATGCTGGTTTAAACGGAAGATAAGCACAATTGTCTGAGGAAGGGTCTCTACCCGAAACTTCACCCATTCCTTCTCTCCAGAGATGCTGCCTGTCCAGCTGAGTTACTACACCTTTTTGTGTCTATCTAGGGCTTTATCTTAACTATAAATTGGCCGCAAGGGATGCCTTTCTGGTTCAAGTAGCATCTATGGAGGCAAAAGATGTATTTTGACATTTCTGATTAAGACCTTTAATATGGTTCCCTAGTATTATGGGTTTAATTTAATGTTTTTATGACCGCTATATATTTTCTGCTTGTTATTGCATATACAGGCCTGTTAAGTTGCAGCAAGCAACAATTTCATTGTTCCATATGTTGGAACATATGATAATGAAACTCTCTCTTGACTGAGAGGGAAGAAGAAAAAAATCCTGCATATCAATGTGGGCATGCCTTGAACAGAATAATTTCATAAGTTCATAAGTTATAGCAGCAGAATTAGGCCATTCGGCCCATCGTGTCTACTGCACCATTCAATCATGGCTGATCTATCTTTCCCTCTCAATCCCATTCTCCTGCCTTCTCCCCATGGCCTTTGACCCCTGTACTAATCAAGAAACTCTCAATCTCTGCATTAAAAATACCCAATGACACCTTCACAGCTTCACCACCCTCTGACCAAAGAAATTCCACCTCATCTCCTTTTTAAAGGTATGTTCTTTTATTCTGAGGCTGTGTCCTCTGGTCATAGACTCTCCCACTGGTGGAAACATCCTCTCCACACCCACACTATCCAGGCTTTTCACTATTCGGTAAGTTTCAATGACGTCCCCCCTTATCCTTCTAAACTCCAGTGAGTACAGGTCCAGTGCCCTCAAACGAAATTGACAGTGGAGCAGTAGCATGAAGGCAAAAGATGCTGTGAACGCTGGAAACGGACCCTTGAAGCACAGGATAACCATTTATTCCATCATACATTTGGCCGGCTCTTTAAAAGAGCTATCCAATGAATCTCAGTCCTCTGAGCCAATCCAATGAACAAAAAGCCTATTAGGTCCATAAGAGTTTGAAGAAGTGTTCTGATCTGAAAATTCTCCTATCCTTTTTCTGCAGTGATGCCGCCTGACCCACTGAGTTACTCCAGCATTTTGTGTCTATCTTCAGTATGAACCAGCATCTGCAGTTCCTTCCTATCCAAAAGAGACGTAGTATCATTAAAACAAATGTGTAGAGAGGAATTACAGATTCTGGTTTACATCGAGGATAGTCACAAAATGCTGGAGTAACTCAGCAGGACAGGCAGCATCTCAGGAGAGAAGGAATGGGTGACTTTTCGGGTCGAGACCCTTCTTCAGTCCGAAACGTCACCCATTCCTTCTCTCCTGAGATGCTGCCTGACCTGCTGGAGTTACTCCAGCATTTTGTGAATAAATACCTTCGATTTGTACCAGCATCTGCAGTTATTTTCTTACAGGATCTGTAGAATGGTTCATTGTTAGCTGAGGGGAAGGTGACAACGAGGCATACAATCAGTCAAATTCAATCAGGAGGACAGTGAAACTAGGAGGAGAACTAGGGTGGGGAGGGGGGGGGGGGGGGACAGAAAGAGAGGGAAATCAAGGGTTACTTGAAGTTAGAGAAGTCATTATGAGTCAGCAGCCAATTAACCTACCTGCATGTATTTAGGATGTGGGAGGAAACCCATCGCCACTACAGGGAACACGTGCAGACAGAGAGAACGTGCAAACTCCACGCAGACAGCGCCTCACTGGTGCTGTGAAGCTGCAGCAGCACCTGAAGTGCACTATATTGACTCCTGGGCTGAGAGGATTTTTCCGATGGAAAAGATTGAGCAGAATGGGTCTATATTCTCTGGAGATTAGAAGAATGAGAGCTGAAGTATGTAAGATTGAGAAGGTGCTTGACAAAATGCACAAAGAGCAGTTGTTTTTCTTGACCAGTAAATCTAGAACTAGGAGTGGAGTCCGAGGAAGAGGGATTAGATATCAAAAGGAGTTTCTTCACTCAGAAGGTTGTGTATCATTGGCATTCTCCACTGCGGAAGCCAGTGATACTCAGTCATTTAGTATATTCAAGACTGAGATCAATAGATTTATGGAATCCAGAGGATCCAAAGCTATGCCCCTGCACCTTACGCTCTGACCTTTCACTGTTGTGGCTGCTGAGTCAATTGAAGCTTTCAGGACTGAGACTGATAGATTTCTGTTAGGGCATAGATTGTCAAGGGATAAGGAGTAAAGGCACGAAAATTGACTTGAGCTAAAAATGAACCATAATCAAATTTGCTGATGAACTGTATTTGAGAGATTGTATGGGCTAATCATGTTCCTCTATTCCTATGAAACAGTCTCCAACGTTCTATTTAGATACATTTCACCATGCCATTTTTATTCTGTTTGATGATGTTATCAGGCTTTTATTTCTCCGCATACCACAAATAAATGTATCCCTTCTACTAATTGCAGTGGGCTCAAATCCTTTGCAAAGCCAGAAGAGATGAAACATCCTCAGTTATGCAGGGAGAACGATAAAGGTCTTCAGGGAGGAATGGCTGCCAGCTTGGTTCAGGCTTGCTCCTCTGTCTCTCTACCCAGCTCCATTTTCATTTGCCACAGTAAACATTTCTCTAGGCTAACAAGGCTCAGGGTAATCAGAAACATGCTAACATTGGGGGAAATGCTTGCAAAAAAAAAAAAAGAAGCTTGAAGCATATTCAGGAAACAAATGTGATCAATTATCCAAGTGTGTGATTTGCAACTACCTTATCTCTGGACTCCTTGTAAATAAGTGCTTGATTGTTACCAAATGTAGGTTTGAAAATTGAAACGCCCTTTAGCACACATGATTCAATTGGCTTGAGATGATGTGGGAATTGTTACTCAGCCTTTATTTTGCTAACAAAGTCACAGAAGTGGTTAATACTGAGTTGTATTTCATTACCTGGGCAATAAATTTAAGTAGGGACATTGTCTAATGTTTTAACTCTGAGATTATCGTACAAAACTACTGCAACCGTTTGCGGTTACCAAAGGTAAAATAACATGAAGCAACTCTGAATTTTATCCCTTTTTTTTTCATCTTCCCAAATATGTATTTTACTCATAACAATATATCACTTTTAAATTGCATTGTGAATGAGTTGCTGTTTGCTGAGAACGAGCTGACATCCAAATGGAATTTAAGAGATTAATTCACATTTGACCTACTTCAGCTCCAGTGATAATGAGGGGAGCTGGGCCACAGAATTAATCTCTCTCAATTTGTGGCTCTCAGGGGTGCTTGTAAGGCTGCAAATACTTGGATTGTAAAAGTCTCCTGTAGTGTGAAGGAGCTTCTGTGAGCATTCCAATGAACTCTTCAGTAACGGAGTGAAACAGTGACTTGATCTAACCAAGACTGCTCATTAACTCTTCGATTGCTGCACTGGTGACATTGGTTAACGCTTGTCACCTACTCACGTTCTATTTTTGGTTTTTCCTGCCAACGTTGAATTCCTCAACAAGATATACCGTTCCCTGCCTAAATTCTACAGGTTAAATGCTTCGTTGTGTGTCAACTAAAGGGAATGAATCTGTACAAAAGACTATTTATTTTTTAAATAAGACCAATAAAAATGCTGGAAATACTCAGTAGGTCGGGCAGCATTTGCAGGGAAAGAACACGGTTAACATTTCAGGTCAATGACCTTTCATCAGAACTCAATTATCCAAATGAGTAACAATATTTATTTTTTGACATATCAATGAGTTTGGAGTTGTGCATATGCTTGAAGAAGTGCAAAACTGTGCAAGTCTCAACTAATTGAAAGCAGAGACCAAAGGAAAAGGTCCACGATACTAATATCTGGTGTCCAAAGAGACAAGATTTACAATGCTAGAGCACTCTGAATTGACCGATTAAGCACGGCAAAGTACGTCTTCTTTCTTGCCCTGTGCAATTAACATCAGTGAATGAGTTTCAAGTCATCCTTCCTATCACTGAAGTGGCTAGAAGCATTGTCAAGGATGCCTGCCACCCTGCCCATAGCCTCTTCTCTCTTCTACCTTATGTGAGAAGGTACAGGAGCTTGAAAGCCTCGACATCCAGGCCTGAAGAGAACAACCTTCCCCGTGGCTCTCACGGTCCTGAGCAAATAACCTCTTTCCAACCCACCTAACAAAGGTGCTGCCACATACTCTTACACCCAATTCTACCTCATAAGGTCAAGGGATAGTAGAATTAGGACATTCGGCCCAATGTCTACTGCACCATTCAATCATGGCTGATCTATCTCTCCCTCCTAACCCCATTCTCCTGCCTTCTCACCATGACCTTTGACAACTGTACTAATCAAGAATCTATCTATCTCAGTCTTAAAAATATCCACTGACTTGGCCTCCACAGCCTTCTGTGGCAATCGATTATTGACCTCAATCGATTATTCCTTTGTCGTTTATGTTAGTATTTATTTGCACTACTTAATAATGCACTACACTCCATTTTGTGGTTTAGATTTGTTGTTATAGTTAATGTATTTATCGTTACTACATGCATACTGCTTGCCCTCTTGGTGCAAACAAGGATTCCATTGCATCCTGGCATACATGACAATGAACTCATCTGTATCTGCATTATTGCATCCCAGGTCGATCATATGGAAGGCATCTTAGGGTCCAATCAAGGCTCTGAGGGTCCAATGTAGCAGAATGTGCTTATGGCCAAGTTCTAAAATAGGTGCCCCAAAAAATCTGCTGGAGCTCATCTTCTAACATTGGACATTTGTGAAGCATTAAAAAGTCCAGCATCACCACCTCAGATGCTGCAAAAACACTAATATTTACCAATCTCAGATGCCTGTTGTGCCCTTTTCAAAGACAGCAAGAATTCCATTCAGAATCTATCATTCGATGAGATGGGTCCTCATCTCAGAAAGTGAATCAGGAATGGGCACATTCAATGTAACATTCCCGATCACAAGGGAGGATATCAATGTCAGTGCAACCCAGGAGAGTCATGAAAGGAGCTCACGTTTCAGTGCATTTCTCTTCTGATCAAGCAGTATACATTGGCTAATAGGTCTCTCAGAACCAATTACATATATTTAGGAATTTGGCTTGCCGCTCAGCATATCTGTTTATCAATACCTCATTGCACTGTTCAGAACTGCCATATCCAATTTTCCAAAGTGCTTCCCAATGGAAAATCAACCAAGCTCGGAGGAGAGTCCATCCCATTTAGCCAGACAATGTATCTTTTGCTTTTCAGTTTAAATCTGACTTCTTTAGTTGTTGAATTATAGGGAAACATATTATTTCTATTTACGCAAGTTTATAGCACAGATTTCCTTTGTGCATGTTTTCCTTCTAACTGATATTTATACACACCCATTTGCCATCAGACTGGCTCAGCTCATCATTTCCTTGCTTCTTATTTGTGGCTTCACCGTAGGTGTGGGAGTGCGATATCTAGTTTGACTGAAATGGGAAAATGCTGCATTGCTGGTGTCAATGGGATCTGAAATTGGGAGTTATGTTGGATCTTTACAAAACAGCAAATTCAGCTCATCACACTTCACTAGCATTATGTGAAGCATGATGGATTTTAGCTGCAAGGTAAAACTGGAGAAGGTAGGATTATATTTCTCAGACCAAAGAAGATGTTTTGAAGTATGCAAGATCATGAAAGGCTAAGCGGTAAGAGCAGGGGAATGGGATTGAAAACTTTGATATGAATCTAGCACAGATCTGATGGACCAAATGGCCTCTTTCTGTGCTATAAACATGCGTAAATAGAAATAATATGTTTCCCTATAATTCAACAACAAAAGAAGTCAGATTTAAACTGAAAAGCAAAAGATACAGGAGTATGAGAGGAAAAGCATCATTGCAGAGAAAGAGGTGGCTCACTGCCTGCAAAGGCAGTAAAACAGAATAAATGATGTTTGTGAAGATAAAAACAGGGAAAATGTTTGAGGGAAAGTAATTTGGAGGGCGATGGGGAGAAATGGATCTGAGGGGTTTGATTTGCAAAGGGCCAGTACAGACTTGATGGACATATAACATATAACATATAACAACTACAGCATGGAAACAGGCCTGTCCGGCCCTACCAGTCCACGCCGACCATTCTCCCTGACCTAGTCTCATCTACCTGCACTCAGACCATAACCCTCTAATCCCCTCCTATCCATATACCTATCCAATTTACTCTTAAATAATAAAATCGAGCCAGCCTCCACCACTTCCACCGGAAGCCCATTCCATACAGCCACCACCCTCTGAGTAAAGAAGTTCCCCCTCATATTACCCCTAAACCTTTGTCCCTCAATTCTGAAGCTATGTCCCCTTGTTGGAATCTTCCCCACTCTCAAAGGGAAAAGCCTACCCACGTCAACTCTGTCCGTCCCTCTCAAAATTTAAAAAACCTCTATCAAGTCCCCCCTCAACCTTCTACGCTCCAAAGAATAAAGACCCAACCTGTTCAACCTCTCTCTGTAGCCTAAGTGCTGAAACCCAGGCAACATTCTAGTAAATCTCCTCTGTACCCTCTCCATTTTGTCGACATCCTTCCTATAATTTGGCGACCAGAACTGCACACCATACTCCAGATTCAGCCTCACCAATGCCCTGTACAATTTTAACATTACATCCCAACTTCTATACTCGATGCTCTGATTTATAAAGGCAAGCATACCAAACGCCTTCTTCACCACCCTATCCACATGAGATTCCACCTTCAGGGAACAATGCACAGTTATTCCCAGATCCCTCTGTTCCACTGCATTCCTCAATTCCCTACCATTTACCCTGTACGTCCTATTTTGATTTGTCCTACCAAAATGCAGCTCCTCACACTTATCAGCATTAAACTCCATCTGCCATCTTTCAGCCCACCCTTCCAAAAGGCCCAAGTCTCTCTGTAGACTTTGAAAATCTACCTCACTATCAACTACTCCACCTATCTTAGTATCATCTGCATATTTACTAATCCAATTTGCCACACCATCATCCAGATCATTAATGTAAATGACAAACAACAGTGGACCCAACACAGATCCTTGGGGTACTCCACTAGACACTGGCCTCCAACCTGACATACAATTGTCAACCGTTACCCTCTGATATCTCCCATTCAGCCATTGTTGAATCCATCTTGCAACCTGACTATTAATACCCAACGGTTTAACCTTCTTAATCAACCTTCCATGTGGAACCTTGTCAAATGCCTTACTGAAGTCCATATAGACAACATCCACAGCCTTGCCCTTATCAATTTCCCTGGTAACCTCTTCAAAAAATTCAAGAAGATTAGTCAAACATGACCTTCCAGGCACAAATCCATGTTGACTGTTTCTAATCAGGCCTTGATTATCTAAATAATTATATATATTGTCCCTAAGTATCTTTTCCATTAATTTTCCCACCACAGACGTCAAACTAATAGGTCTATAATTGCTAGGTTTACCAAAGGGTCTGCTTCAGAACTGTAGCAATTCGAATCATTCAGTATTTCTTTGAATTGAGATATTAAACAAGTATTGATAATTGGCCCCTCAGGTATACACTCAAGATCCCAGGGCACTATTTTGAAACAGAATAAGGAAATTATCCCTGGTGACCTGGAAAATACCCATCCATCAAGAACATATAATAACAAAACATAGGTTATCTGGTCATTTTGCATTACTGAATGTGGTTTACTGAGCAAATACAGGCAATATTACAATGGAGATCATACATTTTAGCCCTTGATAAAATGTTCCAGCGGATATAGTGTGTTTTGGCGTATTCCGATATTATGATATATCAATGCAATTCTCTCTTACTTTATTAGCAATGGGATAACTTGTTTAATTCCTTGAATATACTTTACAACATCATCACATCACACCATAATCACAATGAGTGTAATGCTCTTTTTTGAAAATGACAATCGAATAACAGCTGATAAAATAATTAACTCATTCCGAGTTTAATACAACATTCAATTCTGGTGTGTTCCCTTTCAGATAATCATCCCACTGCGTCCTACTGATGTGTATAAACTAACTTGTTCACTTAACTTGATTATCATGATTTTAATTGAAAACTCCTAAGAAAATAAATGCCAAAGATATGATCAAATTTCTGGAATTTGTGATTAATTGTTGCAATAGTATTAAGTGCTTAAGATATGCATGTTTGGCATCATCTGTGTGAGCAAAATTGAGTCAACGTTTAAGATCAATAACCTTTCATTGAAACCTTTCATCATATTTTAATAGTAATACAGTTTGTGACAGGGTGGAAGCACAGGGAGTAAAATGAACGGTAAAATGATTACAAACAAAATAGAGGTTTAAAGATAATAAGAGGATTGATCCACTGAGGGGGTAATCATATGGTACATCATTGCCTTTCAAGAGGACCAATCATGAATAATCGAGGGCATAGCTCTAAGGTGAGAGGGCGAAGTTTAAAGGAATATGAGCATGGCAAGTTTTTTATACTGAGGCTTGGTGCCTGGAAATGTGCTGCAGCGGTGATGGTGGAGGCAAATAGTGGCATTTAAGTAACTTTTAGATAGGCACATGAACATGCAGGGAATGGAGGGATATAGATCATGTGCAGGCAGATGAGATTAGTTGATATTGGCATCATGTTCGGCACAGACATCGTGGGCCGAAGGGCCTGTTTCTGTATTGTACTGCTCTATGTTCCATGTTCTATGATTAATGTGAATAATCCGTGGAAGATGAATGTGCCAGTATAATAAGGGGTGGCAACATGCTGTGACAAATGTTATTCCATTTCTGTTTCAGAACTCTGCCTTGGCTTCAGTTACCTGTTTGTCCTCACAATGTTATCATGGATGGATATATGAGAAGTAATTCTGCTCACTGCTCTAACACTAGGGCAGCACAGTGGCTCAGCGGTAGAGCTTCTGCCTCACTGCGCAAGTGGCCCGGGTTCGATCCTGACTATGGGTGCTGTCTGTGCAGAGTTTGTACGTTCTCCCAGTGACCGTGTGAGTTTTCTCCGGGTGCTCTGGTTCCCTCCCATGTTCCAAAGACGTGCAGATTTCTATGGTTAATTGGCTTCCGTAAACTGGCCCCTAGTGTGCAGTGTGCTTCTCATTGTACCTCGGTACATTTGACAATAAGCTAAACTAAATTAGAATGCAAATGTGGGATAACAGAGAACTATTGTACGGGTATTTATTCACAAAATGCTGGAGTAACTCAGCAGGTCAAGCAGCATCTCAGGAGAGAAGGAATGGGCGACGTTTCGGGTTGAGACCCTTCTTCAGACTGATGTCAGGGGGGCGGGACAAAGGAAGGATATAGGTGGAGACAGGAAGACAGTGGGAGATCTGGGAAGGGGGAGGGGAAGAGAGGGACAGAGGAACTCTCTAAAGTTGGAGAAGTCAATGTTCATACCACTGGGCTGCAAGCAGCCCAGGTGAAATATGAGGTGATTGATGGTCAGTGTGGACTCGGTGGGTCGAAGGACCGGTTTCCATGCTGGAAAAAAACCCTCTAAAAACCACACTGAAGGAGCCACATGCTGAAAAGTTCAAAATGAAACATTGATTTTTAAATGAGAGTGTAACATATGGAGTTAGCAGGTACTGAGCATATTTGCTTCCATTGCCTTTGATTCATACATTTCACTACCTTCTTGGTTTTCCCAGTAAAGCTATTGAAGCACCATGAACCACTGCTGTAGTAGAACAAAGAGCAAATTATCCTGATCAGTCAACCTATTTGTAAGCAGGTATCTCAAAACATGTGCATCACAGGGTCTGGTGCTGTGCTGTCAGTGAGGTGCAAAAGGACTCGGATGGAACTCTGCTGAGAGTTAATGAGATGTTGGCACTGCAGATACCAAGTAATTCCTTCAAGTTTCAAGAATCTATATCAGTCGTGCAAGTGTTTCCAGGGTGACTATTAATTGTAAAAGCTGCCAAAATATGTCCCACAGCTGGACACAAAATGCTGGAGTAACTCAACAGGTCAGGCAACATCTCTGGAAAAAATAGGTGACATTTTGGGTCAGGACCTTGCTTCAGACTCAAATCAGTCTGAAGAAGGGTCCAGATCCAAAACGTCACCTATCCATTTTCTCCAGAGATGCTGCCTGACCCATTGAGTTACACCAGCATTTTGTGTCTATCTTTGGTGTAAACCAGCATCCGCAGATCATTGGTATTATTAAAATATACCTCATCCTAAATTAAATAAACTACGCTGCTTTTCCATTTGTTAGTTTCTTATTCCTTTCTTTATTATTATTGTCATCTTTAGTTTAATATGTTGCTGTTGTGAAGCATGTTGTTGAGTAGTCATTGAAATGTAAGCCTATGTAGGTAAAGCCAAGTATGCGTTGATTGCTGAATTAAGGAATTGACATGCATTTGCCCACTACTTATGGAACAGATGGATGATTCAGACAAGCAAGTGGTTGAGAATTACTTTCTGTTTTTAGGGTTGAGTGAGAGGTGATGACGTTTGAAACAGTTCCGTTTGTTTTTCAGGTCATTTAATCTCAGAGGCGGCTTCTCTCCTTGAGAAGATGTGAATGTCACAGTGCCTAAGGACATGTGTATTTTTCCTGTTTAATCATGTTCCCCCATTGTTTGTCAGTAAAATTTCCCCGCAGGTTTAATTGTGATTATTCACCCTTCCATTTTCCTTCTGAGATATTTTTCCAAAACAAAAGGGCCTACTTTGTTCTCATCTAAGTGAGATACATCGGTGGTGAAAAAAAAAAGTTCTTCTCTCTCTTCCCTGATTGTGTCAGCATCAAACCACTCTTGTTAACTGCCGATGATTGTGTTGTATCGTATAGTTTCCATGGCCACCTTTGGTTTAGTTTAGTTTAGTTTAGAGATACAGCACGGAAACTGACCCTTCGGCCCACTGAATCCGCACCGACCGGCGATCCCCGCACATTAACACAAGCCTACACACACTAGGGACAATTTACATGCAAACCTAAGCCAATTAACCTACAAACCTGTACTTCTTTGGAGTGTGGGAGGAAACCGAAGATCTCGGAGAAAACCCACGCGGGGGAGAATGTACAAACTTCGTGCAGGTAGCACCCATAGTCGGGATCAAAGCTGGGGCTCTGGCACTGCAAGCGCTGTAAAGCAGCAACTCTACCACTGCACCATTGTGCCACCCAGGGATGCTTAGTAAGTTAATGCAAGAACAAACTCTGCTAGGTTAAAAAGAGTAATAAAAAGGAACTCGTTAAATATGCACACTGAAGGACTTTATTCAAATATGTACTGAGGAATTTTAGGTAAAGGTAACTAAGCAGCAAACAAAACATTGAAGGGCAAAAGGCATTGCGGTTTTTGCTCAGAAACTTCTTGAGCATTGCATTTCTACCTGGTTTCTACCAAGTTAAAGATGCAAGCTATGACCTTCCATGGTGTCGTTTAAGCGAATGAAACTTGAAGTCACTGGTCGCCAGGTCTCATGACTAGTGTGTGATTGGCATCCGCTGTCTGCATGACTGTCCCGTTGGTAAACATAAGAAAAGTAAAATGAATACGTGAACATTAGTTTTACAGACATTTGGAATGCGCCAGAAGTCAGCAGCAGATCGCGAGGTTGAGATGACATTGATAAAACGTCCCATAGGCTATTACGTCATCTCAGCAGCTCAGCATGTTAGGTCCCTGTAACACTCTGCTGACTGTGTCAGTCTATCTTTAGTGCCAATTTCTGGGCAGCCCCACTCTTTGGGAAAATGCCATTTGGCGCTTGATCGAATACATTTCACTCTCGACACGTTGCCATCAGAGACATGGAGTCATGGAGTCGTGCAGCTCTGAAACGAGCCCTTCCGCCCAACTTGTCCATGCCCACCATCATGCCTGTCTTCACTAATCCCATTTGCTGCATTAGACACATATTGTTCTACTCCATCCCAATCTAAATTTAGATTAGAATCTTAATTCTAAACCACTTGCTTGTCTGAATCATCCATCTGTACCTTATGTGGTAGTCAAATGCATGTCAATTCCTCAATTCAGCAGGAAAGTTAAGGATCAAAACATGCCTGGCTTTATGTACGTAGACACACATTTCAATGACTACTCAATAAAGTGCTTTGCTAAAGCAATACATTAAACTAAAAATGTATCCAAATTTTAAACATCATTATTATATCTGCCTCCACCACCTTCTCTGACAACTTGCCCTTAGATCTCCTTTACATTTCTCCCCTCTCACCTTGAGCCCAGAACCAGGGGACACAGTCTAAGAATAAAGGGGAGGCCATTTAAAACAGAGCTGAGAATAAACTTTTTCACCCGGAGAGTTGTGAATTTATGGAGTTCTCTGCCACAGAAGGCAGTGGAAGCCAATTCACTGGATGAATTTAAAAGAGAGTTAGATAGAGCTCTAGGGGTTAGTGGAATCAAGGGACATGGGGAGAAGGCAGGCACAGGTTACTGATTGTAAATGATCAGCCATGATCACAATGAATGGTGGTGCTGGCTCAAAGGGCAAAATGGCCTCCTCTTGCACCTACTTTCTATGTTTCTATGTTTCTAAACATTTGCCCTCCAGTTTTAGATTCCCCAACACTGGGAAAAGGACTGTGGGTACCTGCCCCATGACTATCTATGCCCCTCCTAATTTTATAAACTTCAGTAAGGCCACCCTCAGGTCTCTACATTCCAGTGAGAACAAATTTAGCGTATCCAATCTTCCCTTACAACCACAGCCCTCCAATCCAGGCAACACCCTGGGGAATCTCTTCTGCACTCTCTCTGCACATCCTTCCTGCAGTAATTGAGGATTTCTGGATTCAAAGTCAGGTCCCAGAGGAGGAAAGGTTATGTGTAAATAGACTCAGCGTTTCCATTTGTTCATAGAACGTAGAACATGGAATAGTACAGCGCAGGATCATGCTCACAATGTCCATGACAAACACGATACCACGTCAAACTAATCTCCTCGGCCTGCACATGGTCCTTATCCCTCCATTCCCTGCATATCTGCGTGCCTATCCAAATGCCATTGTTGAATCTGCCTCCACCACCACTTCTGGCAGTGTGTTCCAGGAATCCACCACTCTCTGTGTTAAAGAAAATCTTTAAACTTCTTCTTCTTCTTTAAACTTTGCCCGACTCACCTCAAAGTTATGTGCTCCAGTCTTTTGCATTTCCTCTCTGAGATATAGGTTATGACTGTTTACCCAATCTTTGCCTCTCACATTTTTACATGCTTCTACCACATCTCCCCACAGCTTCCGATGCTCCAGAGAAAACCATCCAAGATTGTCCAACCTCTCTTTATGGCTAAGACCTGCTAATGAAGGCAGCGTTGTGGGAAACCTCTTCTGCATACTCTCTGAAGCCTCCACATCCTTCCTGTAGTGTGGCAACCAGATCTGCGTGGAATATCCCAAATGCGGCCTAACCCAAGCCTTATAAAGCTGCAACCACACTAGGTTTGTTGTGTGCAGTTCTGGTCACCCAGTTATAGGAAGTATGTAATTAAGTTGAAAAAGACAGAACAGATTCACTAAGATGTTACTTGACGTTTTAGAGGTGACCTTATCAAGGTGTACATAATCATATGGGGCATGGGTAAAGTGTACGATCACTGTCTTTTTCATAGGGTAGAGGATTCTAAAACCTGGAACATTGGCTTCAGGTGAGAGGGGAAAGATTTAAGAGGGACCTCAGGGGCAACTTTTTCACTCAGGGAGTAGTCCATTTCTAGAATGAGCTGCCAGAGGAAGCTAATGGAAGCGAATACAATTATGACTTTTAAAAGGCATTTAGACAGATAAACAGATGGGAGAAGTTCAGAGGACTAAGGGCCAAATGCAGGCAAATAGGACCATCCCAGTGTGCCACCTTGGTCGGCATGGACAAGGTGAGCTGAAGGCCCTGTTTCCATGCTGCAAACATAGAAACAGCTCTATGACTTTAACTCTATGATGGGCGTTAGCACAATACACAGCCCTATCATTTTTCACTTTCCATGTTCCATAACAGCTTGCGCACAATAGATAAAGAGACCAGTTAAACAATTATTTCGAACACTGTCCTATAATCCCTAATGAAAGGGTTTAAATCCAGGAAATAAAAGTTTACATTCTCTGCTAATTGTATGTTACCAAGAGAAATGAGTGTGGATGATCTCAGCCGAGTTCACTGTGCCAGGTCACAGCATGAAGTTACATTGAATTCAGCTGTAAGGTTCACTGAAACAAAAGGTGGGACACGAGGAATATGATTTTGGTATTTATTGCGTGATATATTTCAACAAGCAGTCCTCATTCATAAAGAAGAGGCAAAAGCTTAAAAACTCACCCACATATTCCCCCCTTGCCAACATGGGCACAAATGTCTCATTGTGTGGGAAGGAACTGCCGACGCTGGTTTAAACCGAAGATAGACACAAAATGCTGGAGTCACTCAGCAGGACAGGCAGCGTCTCCTTGTTGCACTGAGATTAGTGCAGAACCAAAGGTATAACTCTTTAGATGAGCTATTAGTTTAGAGATGCAGCGTGGAAACAGCGTGGAAAGCCAATGGAATGTTGGCCTTCGTAACAAGAGGAGTTGAGTATAGGAGCAAAGAGGTCCTTCTACAGTTGTACCGGGCCCTGGTGAGACCGCACCTGGAGTACTGTGTGCAGTTTTGGTCTCCAAATTTGAGGAAGGATATTCTTGCTATGGAGGGCGTGCAGCGTAGGTTCACTAGATTAATTCCCGGAATGGCGGGACTGTCGTATGTTGAAAGGCTGGAGCGATTGGGCTTGTATACACTGGAATTTAGAAGGATGAGGGGGGATCTTATTGAAACATATAAGATAATTAGGGGATTGGACACATTAGAGGCAGATAACATGTTCCCAATGTTGGGGGAGTCCAGAACAAGGGGCCACAGTTTGAGAATAAGGGGTAGGCCATTTAGAACGGAGATGAGGAAGAACTTTTTCAGTCAGAGGGTGGTGAAGGTGTGGAATTCTCTGCCTCAGAAGGCAGTGGAGGCCAGTTCGTTGGATGCTTTCAAGAGAGAGCTGGATAGAGCTCTTAAGGATAGCGGAGTGAGGGGGTATGGGGAGAAGGCAGGAATGGGGTACTGATTGATAGTGATCAGCCATGATCGCATTGAATGGCGGTGCTGGCTCGAAGGGCTGAATGGCCTACTCCTGCACCTATTGTCTATTGTCTATTGTCTATCCCATTTTCCCATCCTACACACTCGGGGCAATTTTCAGAAGCCAATTAACCTACAAACCTGCACGTCTTTGGAATGCAGGAGGAAACTGGAGAATCCAGAGAAAACCCATGCAGTCACAGGGAGAACGCATAAAGTTCACACAGACAGCACCCTTAGTCAAGTTCAAACCCAAGTCTCTGGCGTGAGGCAGCAACTCTACCCACCGCGTCATTGTGCCTCCCTCAATTAGAGACATTAACAAACCTCTTAGCTGGGCTTGAAAATACATGATTTGAAGAGTAAAAGCAGACCATACTTGGGCCAAGTCCATTCCTCAAACAATATTACCAAAAGCATATTGAGGAGTTGAGTATAGGAGCAAAGAGGTCCTTCTGCAGTTGTACAGGGCCCTAGTGAGACCACACCTGGAGTACTGTGTGCAGTTTTGGTCTCCAAATTTGAGGAAGGATATTCTTGCTATTGAGGGTGTGCAGCGTAGGTTCACTAGGTTAATTCCCGGAATGGCGGGACTGTCGTATGTTGAAAGACTGGAGCGACTAGGCTTGTATACACTGGAATTTAGAAGGATGAGAGGGGATCTTATTGAAACGTATAAGATTATTAAGGGGTTGGACACATTAGAGGCAGGAAACATGTTCCCAATGTTGGGGGAGTCCAGAACCAGGGGCCACAGTTTAAGAATAAGGGGTAGGCCATTTAGAACAGAGATGAGGAAAAACTTTTTCAGTTAGAGAGTTGTGAATCTGTGGAATTCTCTGCCTCAGAGGGCAGTGGAGGCCAATTCTCTGAATACATTCAAGAGAGAGCTAGATAGAGCTCTTAAGGATAGCGGAGTCAGGGGGTATGGGGAGAAGGCAGGAACGGGGTACTGATTGAGAATGTTCAGCCATGATAACATTGAATGGCGGTGCTGGCTCGAAGGGCCGAATGGCCTACTCCTGCACCTATTGTCTATTGTCTATTGTCTATAAGGCACTGACAATGAGATGTTCATTATCTATTATATTATCCACTGAAATAGAGTGATAACAGGGAGGAATTGCCTGCACTGGAACTCATTAGAGAGGCATTACAAGCGATGTCAGTTGATCACACTGATGTCCATTCATCTACTTTATTAAAGGCAATTTTCTGATTTGGGGCAATTTTCAATTGATGGGTGGAAGTGGTATCATTGTTGACACAAAGGGAAGTTTAGTAGATGCATCCAATTTTCCAAATTCAGCCATTATTCTAATTCTACCACAACCCAAGTGCAAATTTCAGTTTTTGTGTAGAGCATTATTATGGAGCAGGAAATTGCTTTAAGTGACATTTTTAGAGTTGCGTAAAAAATAAGAGAAGTGATAGACCATTTTTTTGGAAACATTGGAAAGATTCAGAAGGCATGGCTGCAAAAACATGGGAACTAAACACTGGCAGGGAAAAGGAAATCTAAAGATCAGGAATTAAGTAGCAATCAGCCTCGCATCCAATTGTTTTATATTGAACTGGAGGTAATTCTGCATAGATTAGTTATTGAGAAAGGTTCTCTCTCTGTCACTTCACAATACTGTCACCACAGGCAAGTAAAGCAACGAGACATCATGTGGAGCACCGTAATCAAATGTGCCAACAGCAAATATACGTGGAGCAGATGGCAAAGTCTGTGTCCAGTTCTTCAATGACCTGTATCATGCAAAGAAAGATTGCTATGCATGTTGCCAGATAGGTTGTTGCCAAGGCTTATGCAGTGGCTTCTTGGCTGATGTAGAAAATCAAGGTTTAATTGTTGTTCATCACCCAGGCGTGCAATTTCATGCAGAGCCACTGAAAGCATATGACAAAGGTGCTTCCAGTCCACATGCCAGTGTTGTGCCAACATGGCCGAGGCAAAGTTGTCCTTTAGGAAGGAAGACCCCCAAAATACATTAATCATTCGGTCAAAGTTGCCTGTAACCACAGACGTGTGAAACATGGGACGTATCTCGGCTGCCTGACATACCCAGGTCATAAGCAAAGCATCTCATGTTGAAGCATCCCAGCGATGTTATTGGGAGAAAATAAGGTAGATGAGGGATGCAAAGACCCGTGGAACGTAAGTGGTTGCTGAATCAAAAATGAACACTAAAAATAATTATGGGGCTTGCCCCAAGCAAGAACACCCCAAAGAATAACCTCCCAAATAGTCACAAACTCAAATTAGCTTTTAAATGATAGAGCCACCTGTTTGAGCACCCTGCTAAACTGTGTCTCATAAAATGGGTGGCAATTAGCAGAAGGGAAGATATATGGCTGATGCTGATTAGTTATTGTGAGATTTTGGGGTGGCATGACATTGTGGTGGTAGAGTTGCTGCCGGGCCCAGCCTGAGGCCTGAGTTTGATCCTGTTATCTGGAAAGAGTTTGTACGTTCACTGCGACCACGTGGGCTTTCTCTTTATGCTCCGATTTCCTCCCAGACTTCAAAGACGTACTGGTTTGTAGTTTAATTGGCTTCTGTAAATTGTAAGTTGTTCCTAGTGTGTAGGATAGTGCTAGTGCACGGGGTGAGCGCTTGGTCGGCGCGGACTCGCTGGGCCGAAGAGTTTGTTTCCGCACTGTATCTCTAAAGTCTAAATTTCTCTTTGCACAGAGATGGTGTGAGATACATCAGCCTGTGACAAAAACAGACAAAAACAGTATTAAGATGAAGAGTGAATGGAGGTGAACTTGAAGTAATTTCACTTTCTTTCTTTCGCAGTCCAATTTGCCATTCATGACATTATTGCACAAGCTTTTAATGGTAAAGTTTTGTCATCTGTTTTACCTTTCACTTCATATTTAATCAGTGAACATGACACATTGTGGCTGTCTTCTCCACTCTTTGACATGGACCAGGTGAAGTAAACCTCATGGTGGGGTCACATGAGAAATTCTTGGATACATGGGATTCACTGTGCACAACCGTTCACAATCACAAACAGCAGATGCAGGTTTACACCGCCGATAGACACAAAATGCTGGAGTAACGCAGCGGGACAGGCAGCATCTGCAAGAAATTGCAGTGAATTGTGGACGCAGTCCAGTCCATCGCACAAAACCAACCTCCCTTCTATTGACTCAATTTATAACCATATAACCATATAACAACTACAGCACGGAAACAGGCCCGTTCGGCCCTACCAGTCCACGCCGACCACTCTCTCTGACCTAGTCTCATCTACCTGCTCTCAGACCATAACCCTCTAATCCCCTCTTATCCATATACCTATCCAATTTACTCTTAAATAATAAAATCGAGCCTGCCTCCACCACTTCCACCGGAAGCCCATTCCATACAGCCACCACCCTCTGAGTAAAGAAGTTACCCCTCATGTTACCCCTAAACTTTTGTCCCTCAATTCTGAAGCTATGTCCCCTTGTTGGAATCTTCCCCACTCTCAAAGGGAAAAGCCTACCCACGTCAACTCTGTCCGTCCCTCTTAAAATTTTAAAAACCTCTATCAAAACCTCATGTTGCCTCGGCAAGGCCAGCAGAATAATCAAGGATGAGTCGCACCCTGGCCATGCCCTCTGCTCCCACCCTCTGCTCCCCTCTCCCATCAGGCAAAAAGGTATAGAAGTGTGAAAACGAACACCTCTAGATTCAGGGACAGTTCCTTCCCAGCTGTTGTCAGGCAACAGAATCATCCTACCACAAGCAGAGAGCAGTGCTGAACTACTATCTACCTCTTTGATAACCCTCGGACTATCCTTGATCAGACTTTGCTGGCTTTACCTTGCACTAAACGTTATTCCCTTATCATGTATCTGTACACTGTAAATGGATCGATTGCAACCATGTATTGTCTTTCTGCTGACTGGTTAGCATGCAACAAAAGCTTTTCACTGTACCTCGGTACACGTGACAATAAACTAAACTAACTAACATCTCTGGATAGAAGGACTGCGTGACGTTTCGGGTCGAGAGTCTGAAGAAGGGTCGCGACCCATAATGTCACCCATTCCTTCCATCCGAAGATGCTGCCTGTCCCGTTGAGTTACTTCAACATTTTGTGTCTGACCCACCATGAGAAGGTCCACACCCATGGGCAATACATCACTATGTTAAATGACAGACGTGAAATAAATTCCATGAAGTGAAGGTCCTGTAGAAAAGAATGCTTGCTTGTGGATTAACAATAAATCAAATTCTATCACAAATGAAAATGATTTATTTTTTTAATAAGCAAGAAAAAAATGCTACCTTTCTTTTAGGAAAAACAGCAGTTACCAAATGTAATTGTGGAACAAGGAACTGCAGATGCTGGTTTACAAACAAAGTGCTGGAGTAACTCGGCGGGTCAAGCAGCATCTGTGGAGAACAAGGATAGGTGACATTTTGGATCGGGACCCTTCATCAGAATGATTGGTCAGTCTGAACTGCCTGACCTGCTGATTTACTGCAGCACTTTTTTTTTGGAACAATAACTGCTTTTGGGGCATGCTGTATCTTTCAATTGATTACTCCCATTTTCTCACTCTTTGCGCATAGCCCTTTAGAATATTCCCTATAAAGTGCCCTATTTCCATTGTTAGCAAGAGATTAATTCAGTTGTCACCATCACAACAGGCAGTGAATAGCAGATCATTAACACTCTTCACATAAAATAATTCTCCATATCCCTCTTGCATATATTGCCCAAAGTTCGCAAAGTCCTCACAACCTCCTTTGTTCCAAGGAGAATCCCAGTTATTCCAATGTAAACCAATGACTGAAATCAACCTGCAACTAGGTTAAAGTTAGTTGAATAAAATGAATAATATTCTGCTTGGGTAGCTTACACCAAAATGGTATGAACATTGAACATTCTCCAATTGTAGGTAACCCACCTTTCCCTCCCCTTTCTCCCCCACATCCCCATGCCCCACCTAGACTCACACCAAATGTTCTCCTCTCCACCAACTACACTCCTTCCTTTGGTTTACAGACCGCAACTCTGCAATCCTTTTATCTCACACCTTATTTTCCATCTCTGGCCTTTGTCCAACTATCTGCTTTGCACAACTATCACCCCCTTCCCCCTCGCCTGCATCCACCTATTACCTGCCACACCTTCTCCTGCCTCTCCTCCCTTCCAGCTTTCTTTGACCCCCCCACTGCACCTACAATCAGTCTGACGGTCATGCCCCAAAAGGTCACCTATCCATGTTCTCCAGGAATGCTGCCTGACCCGCTGAGTTACTCCAGCATTTTGTGTCCTTTTTCCAATGAAATAATGTTCGTTCCTCCGTATTAGTTCCAGGTGTTCGGTGCTGTTGGTTTAAAAGAAGGGCTTTTAGTTGGCGCATTCACCCTTGAGTGACAGTGTTGATAGTTTTGATATTAAAGTCAGCAATATCTGCCGTTGTGTGTGCACCGATATCCTCGCATTGCGATGTTTCGAGTAACTTGTGCCCATATAATGCATGAAAGTCGCAGGTGTCACTTTGAACTGCAAAAGGCACATGTGGGCCCCATTTTCACCCTCCCATTTTTGTCATTGCCAATATAAGATAATGAGCAAGTGCTTCCTGGCTACAGTATTGGAAACATAGGTGCTCGTTTAGTGAATGAAGAAAACGTACATGCCATTGAACATCTGCAACCTGACAGTTTCTATGTGTAGTTTGATTCTGAGCCGTATTAGTTTAGTTTAGTTTAGAGAAACAGTGCAGAAACAGGCCCTTTGACCCATTGAGTCTGTGCCAACCAGCGATCCATGCACTATCCTGCACACGCTAGGGACAAATTACAATTTTACTGAAGCCAATTAACCTACAAACCTGTGCATTTTCGGAGTGTGAGAGGAAACCGGAGCACCCGGAGAAAGTCCGCGCAGGTCACGGGGAGAACGTACAAACTCTGTACAGACAGCACCCATGGTCAGGATCGAACCCGGATCTCCAGCGCTGTGAGGCAGCAACTCTACCGCTGCGCCACCGTTGACAGAAATGTTCTGCTTTCTGCATCGAGAGAGTTTTATCACACAGAATGAACAGTATTTTAACAAGACACTCCGGCAATCTTATTCTGATCATCCTGACATCTTTTCTTATCTCAGATGCTGAAACATGCCTTCAACAAATTATCCTGAGAAAGTGTGTTCTCCGCCTGACAGCATTTTATAAACCTGGATAATAATCGATTCTTGCAGCATATAAGATGAAAAGGCTACATATATTTTCATTGTCAGCTGGCCATCATGAATTGAGGGCACTGCAGTGCATTAACTTATTTATTTCAAGACATTTTCAAACAATCTAATCTGCTCCTCAGACAGTCACTGTTTTTGTCACATTTCTTTGGGCCCAGGATACTCTCTAATACCAAGCTGTAGCACTGTACATGTTTTAATTGTCAATGCAACCGGCCTCTCTCTGTGTTCTCAAGATTCTGAGGGAGTAGCGAGCCTCAGTTCTCCAAAAAGCAGCTGCCAACCTTGTCAGCAACAATCTGTCAGAAAGGATTTCTCCTGGCAAAACTTTGCGCCTTCTTTCTGACATCCCGAACAAACTAATTGTTGTCTCCTGCCTCCCAGAGCCCTCTGAAGTCCTAACAACTTAGCGTCTTCTCGAGAGATGAGAAAGGGACTCGCAAAATCAATTTACCAGGCTATTACATTATCATCAGTCAAAACAAAACCCTCCCAAAGACAGGAGAAAAAGTGGGAGAAATGGGTCTCTGAGAAAAGGTTACAGAACATCCATCTTCTCTCCTCTTCTGATTGTTCCCTTTCTTCCTCTGTTCTCATACCCATTTCCCCTCGTTCAAAGACACTTTATGACAGGCATTGTAATCTCTAAAGGACAGAGGGGAACCTCCTGATTTAGGACAGAATCCTTGCAGTCAGTGAGTGACAGCGGGAAGGGGTCCAAGTGCCACCGAGGACACTAAGCAATAAATCATCCACTGCTGGCATCAGCTGGACGGGGCTGGTCTCTACTTCCTGAGTGGTTACCATCGTCTGTGTTTGTGTGGATGACCAAGCAGGCATTGTCAGGACCGGGCCCGCCGCTGTTCTGGTTTAAACGGCCGTGGGGTTAGGGAGAGATGAGACGAAAGAGATCAAAAAGTAATCAAACTAGGAAACAAGAAAGGAAGATGGCTTGTGATAGATAATAGTCTGGTATAAGGGCCAGTGGGAGAGTTCAGTGAATAAAAGACCCTGGGACTGAGAGAAAAGAGAGCGCGTGTGCCAAGACTGCATGTAAATGAGTCGTTGCAAATATTAAAAGGGAAATGTGTGACTCTAGTGAGGCTTGTTTCCCTGTGAAGTAATAATGTGTGAGGGGGAATATTTCATTGGATTCACTCTCGGTTTTAGTAAAATGTTCACAACACACAAAAAACATGGCATCAAAATTACAAAGTTTCCCAATGAAATAATACCAGCAAAACCCCAAGAAATGCAGAATTGCCAAACACGGATACGGTTAATGCAGGCGTGACGAGTTTCTGGATTGTTAAGAAAACATTAACTGACTAAACTCAGCTGATTTTTCTAACGTCTTGCAATATTCCTATCAACAGGGGATGAGTACTTAAACAATTTTCTATCAGTTCCTTCATATAAATTACTATTGAGCACAGTTTAGATTGAAATATAGACTTTGTTAAACGTCACCTGTATTGATGTCCATTATCTTTTTCTAAAAGCAATTTAATATTATCATTAGATTTTTCTACAGTGCATATGTAGAACAAATCAATGCAAGCTTTCTAAAAGCATTCAGTCTTGTTGTTTGGGAGCAAGATTCTGGCTGTGTCCTTTGAAATGTCTTTCATCAATTTACGCTGTGCCAGATGGAGCACTTTCACATGGAAAACTGCCTTTAAATCTGATGAAAATTAATTTATAACCCTCGCTAAGATTTTGTTTGTTTGATTTTTGCTCACATGGCTGAGGTTTGCAACATTTGCACAAAGCTGGAGTCATGTTAGAATTTCATAGCCTGTACATGCTTGGAAGCGATTTTTTTTCTCTTTGAAAAAACTGTCGGGGATAAAGAAAATTAGGTCGAGGGTAAAAATAAATAGCGTCCAGCATTAGCCAGCAGCATAATCTAGCTGGGAAATGTGCATGCCAGTACAGAGCTTAAGTTGCCAGACTAGTATCCAGAGGCTTGATTTCATGATCCAGGAACATGAGTTTGAATCCAAGAATTGTTATCTTCACTTATGGCGTAGAAAGAGGCCATTTAGGCCATCAAGTGCATGCTGGCTCACCAGACGTTCTCATCAGTGCTATTCTCCCACTTGTTTCCCTGTAACCTATTTTCTCTCAAATGTCCACTAGCTCCAGCTAATTCTCCTAGCACTCCACTACCTACGTGGTATAGCCATGTAACCTGCCAACAGTTCCTCGGAAACTGTGGACAATCCAGCAAATGTTGCCACAGGGAGACATGTAAAGTCCACACAGGAAGTGTTTAGCTCAGCACTAAACCTTGCTCGTAAGATCTGTGCAGCAACAGTAATGTACGCTGTGCTGCCGTGCTCGATAACAGCTGGCGAACTTACATTCAAGAAATAAGCTCTTGCCTCACAGTGCCACTGATGTGGGTTCGATCCTGACCTCGGGTGCTGCCTGCGTGGAGTCTGCATGTTCTCCTAGTGACCACATGGATTTCCTCTTGGAGCTCAGCTTCCTTGCACATTCCAAAGATGTGTGGGTTTGTAGGTTAATTGGCCTCTATAAATTGGCCCAAGTGTGTAGGCAATGGATGAGACAGTGGGATAACTTGGAACTCCTGCGAATGGGTGATTGATGGTCATTGTGGACTCAGTGGGTCAAAGGGCCGGGTTCCATGCTGTGTCTCTAAACTAAGTTGAGGTAGTTAGGTATTAGCAATAGTGACATCAAAACAACCAAATTGATTAAAAGACATCCAGTTCATCAATGTTTCAGGAAAGAAATTTGTCATCCTTATTGACCATGTAGCAAGGAACAAAACATAGCCAGCTAAAGCAGCCAATTTGTAATTAGTTGTCATTCATTTTTGAGAGTCGAATCTTTGTTTTGATTGAGCATGAATAAGTTGAATGAAGCAAAAGGAGCCCAAGTGGCCTAATCCTGTGTTTAAAACGTTCAAATACCTGCGCACATTCATTCACACATACACGCACACTCGTACACACACATACGCACGCACACACACACACACACAAACACGCGCACACACTTGACAACTGTTTTGAACATTGTCAACATTGTAAAAGCAATCTCAGAATAAGGTCCAATGAGAGGCATTGACAGCAATCATCTGTAGATCAGTTTATGGAATGTAGAACATATAAAATTACAGCACAGGAACAAACCCTTCAGCCCACGATGTCAGTGCTGAACATGATAACGATTTAAACTAATCATTTCTTCTTGAACATGATCCTTATCCCACCATTCCCTGGATATTCACGATTCGCTCTAAAAAGCCTCTTTAACGCTGTTATCTTGTCTGCCTCCACCACCACTCCTGGTAGGGTGTTCAGTTAAAAAATGTGCCCTGCACATTTTCTTTAAACTTTCCCCCTCCCACCTTAAGCTATTCTGGCATTTAACTTTCCCACCCTGAGAAAATGTTTCTGATTATGTACCTAACTATGCCTTTCACAATTTTATAAACTTCTGTTACTGATCAGCCTCCAATGCTCCTGAAAAATATTATCCAAGTTTGTCCACCTTCACCTTGCAAATAATACTCTCTATTCCAGATAGCATCCTGGTAAACCACTTCTGCACCCTCTCCAGAGCGGAGATTGACAGATTCTTGATTAGCAAGAGTGTCAGGGGTTGTGGGGAGAAGGCAGGAGAATGGAGTTGAGAGGGAAAGATAGATCAGCCATGATTGAATGGCGGAGTAGACTTGGTGGGCCTGATGATCTATTTCTGCTCCAACGACATGAACTTATGAACTTAACTTCCACATCAACCCAACCTCAGGCTCAGTCTGAAGAAGGGTCTCAACCCGAAACGACACCTATTCCTTTTCTCCAGAGATGCTGTCTGACCCGCTGAGTTACTCCAGCTTTTTGTGTCTATCTCTGGCTCCAGTCCTTGGCTTACGTCCACAGTTTCTTCTTTGGAGAAATTTGTAGATAGAGGTTGACAACTGAAAAGCATTTGAGCATTGTGACCACAATCCATTTGACCATCCAGGTCACTGCAAATATAGGCACATGACCCAATATATAGATAATCCATGCAAGATAGAAAATTTGATTGCACACTGATGCTAGAGGATGCTTAAACTCTGTTAGATATCTCAGAGAAACTCCAGCTACCCCATAGATAAACTCCAGCTACCCCATAGATAAACTCAGCCTATTGTTCTGATGGTGTATCTTAATAGTACAATGAGATTTAGCGAACCTTGGCCTCTTCTGCGAACACTAGACTCAACAGTAATAACAGTCGAAGTAATGATATTACACTTCTTAGAATAAAATAAAAAAATCTATTATTTACAGCTGTGCGTGTTCTTCCATATGCGATGACATTGATACATTGCACACTAAGGATATGATGGATGTAAATGAGATAAAAATGGTTATCGTTCAAGTCCCACTGGAAAGTGTAAACACAGATCAATACAGCAAAATGAATGGGATGAAGTTGCCCCTGTCACTCTGGGAATGTACTGTCAAAACATTAAATCATGCGGTCTGAAACAAATTCCACCCCCGTTACAGAATTGCATGCAAACTACCCTTTATTATTGGTACTGATGAATTTACCTCGAAATTCAATCACAGATGTACCACGTAGAAACATTAAACGCTGTGCACTGTCTCCAACCTTCACAGCTCTGAAGTTAAACTGCCTCAAACCTCTTTCCATAAAATTCAAGGAAGCTCCAATTGTCAATATATCACAAAATACAGAATATCAAGAGGCAATATAAACTTTTTTTAAATAGACAATTTTAATGATGGATGCCAGAACAGAGAGATAAACATTTGAAGGCAGCAGAAACTGTTTTTGAATTTTTTAAAAAGTAAAGGCATTGTGGTAGAGCTGCTACTTCACAGTGCTGGGGACCCGGGCTCAATCCTAACCTCAGATGCTGTCCGTGTGGAGTTTGCCCATTCTCACTGTGGCCACATGGGTTTCCTCTGGGTGCTCTGGTTTCCACCCACGCCTCAAAAATGTGCAGGTTTGCAGGTTAATTGGCTGTAAAAATGCTCCATGTGTGTAGGGAGTGGACGAGAAAGAGGGACAAAGAGCTAATGTGAACAGGTGCTCGATGGTCAGAATGGGCTCAGTGGGCTGAAGGGCCTCTTTCTATTCTGTGTCTCTAAACTGAAGGGAATCAGTGGCTTTCATGACAAAAGCTTAGAGAAAAATGGAAGGCAGCTTTGACATGTTTTATGAACACATTAAGGCCCTATCTGAGGACTTTGTTCAGTTCTGAACATACCTAGAATGGAAGTTATGGTCTTGGCAGGGGTAGATATAGGATCAGGATGTGAGATCTCAGAAACACTCAACGGGTCAAGCAGCATCTGCAGAAAGAGAAACAATCAATACTTCAGGTCAAAGCCTCTCTGTCAGAACACTGAACTATCCTCTGTAACGTAGGTATAACCTGCTCAGCACTTTCTGATTTTACTTCAGACTTCTAGTATCTGTACTTTTGTGCCATTCAAGGTTCAGAAGAAATATGATGGAGAAGCTCAGGTCCACACTGGAGTAGAAGAGGAGAATTCAATTCTAGTGGCAGATGGACTGGTAACCAAAGGATGCAGATTTAAGGGGACTGCTAAAAGTAAACCTGAGAGGCACAATGGCACAGCAGGTATTGCTGCTGTTTCACAGCGCAAGAGGCCCGGGTTTGATCCTAAACTTGGGTGGTATCTGTGTGGAGTTTTCATGTTCCCCTTGTGACCACATGGATTTCCTTCACGTGCTCCGGTTTCCTCACACATCCCAAAGATGTGCAGGTTTGTAGGTTAAATGGCCTCTGTAAATTGCCCCTCATGTGCAAGGAGCGGATGCAAAAGTGGGATGACATAGAACGAGCGTGAACGGGTGATCGATGGTCGGTGTTGTGTCGGTAGGCCATCGGGCCTGTTTCCATGTCATATCTCTGAACTAAATAAAGATTTTAATTTTTCACAGCATGTTGTTATTTGGCAGATGCTGTCTGAAGAAAAACTTGAGCCAGATTCAGTTGCAACTTTTAAAATGGAATTGGATGTATATTGAAACCAAAGAAAAATGATTAGGTTATGTCAAAAGAGAATAGTGTGATTAGAAAGCTTGGCCAAAGGTCGATGGGATTCTTCCATGCTGTATCATTCTATGATCCTGAAAGTAATATGGGTTGACAATAGAATGATATTAATTATTTTGAAGGATATATTGTCAGCAAGGACGTTATACTTTGAAGCTCTGCTGTGACAAATGGACACCTAATGATGCTCAGATTAGCTGTGGTGTTAGAGGCGTTGTGCCCCAGTGTTGAGCTGCCAGTGAGCGTCTTCTGCTTTCACACTCTCTTCATGCAAATCAGGAGGTGGGGAATAGTAACAAAAACAAGAAGCCAGCTCGAGTCCAGCAGCAGTCGTTGCCCTGGTCAGCAACGCAATCGATACTGTTGATGAAGAACCAGCTCTTTGAAGCAAATAAGGTCAACAGTCATGACAGACTTGCAGTCAGGTTTTAGCAGCACTTCATCACATCACAAAATGATTACGGTGTGTTTGTGCAGAGAGGAATCGTATATTTGGTCATCTTGTGTTTCCCCTGCATTAGATGGGGGGGGGGCTTTAAAGACCTGGCTGTTTTCTGTGAAGGTGCAATTTTCTCATCGCATCTAATACTGCAAAGCAATGTGACTGTTATATTGCACTCTCGTATCACCCACTGGTGGCATGATTCTTCTGAAGCTTGAGTTTGTGCATTTGTGTAGTCGCTGAAATGCTGGGGGAGGTGGAATGGGATGGGTGGGGGGATTGTGGGAGGGAGGGGGGTGGGGGGGTTTGTGAACACGACAGGAGAAGGAGAGAGGTAAGAATAACTAACAACTCCCATACAGCTCCAAGCAGTCGTCTTAACATTATTAGTTCGCATTTTGATATTTTGCATTGTGTTTCTTTCATCAGTATCAGTGTCAGTTTCTTTCATCAGTATCAGTCTCCCTGCCCTCATCACACTTGGAATGGTGACATTATCATATCAGTATGACACATTCTACAGATGGCACCAACCTAACATTTTAAAATGTTGACCTTTAAAATTAAGTAGAAGGCAGGAACTTACTTCATCTTGGCTCTTCGTAACAACCCCGGTATCAGGTCAGTAATCAGATCTCATAAATTCATTTGACCACACATGCTTACTACACTGTTAAATGCTACCCTGGTGAGCAGTTCGTATCAGTATGATAGCCACGCACACTACTCTGACACTATTTAGTTTCGTTTTTCAGTTTAGAGATACAGCACGGAAACAGGCCCTTCGGCCCACCGACCCTGCACCAACCAGCGATCCCTGCACATTAACACAACCCTACACTCACTAGGGACAACTTTATATTTATACCAAGCCAATTAACCTACAAACCTGCACGTCTTTGGAGTGTGGGAGGAAACCGAAGGTCTCGGAGAAAACACACGTGGTCATGGGGAGAACGTACAAACTCCGTACAGACAGCACCCGTAGGGATTGAACCCGGGTCTCTGGCGCTGTAAGGCAGCAACTCTACCGCTGCGCCACTATGCCGCCCTCTGTAGAATGGCTGCACAGATGATGTACCATTTGGCACGGAGAGCCACAACAAGACATCTTCAAAGGTTTGGGAACAAACAGGTGACAGCCCTACTTGTTTTCGAGGTATTGCATTGCAAGGTTGGGAGAGGCAGATGGAGCTGAAAGGAGCCCGCAATGTGATAGGCAGGGCTAGTGAGTAATTACAGCTGATGTGGCAGTGAAGATGTTTACTGAACATGGCAGGGAGACAATGCTTGATACAATCGAAACAAGTAAACCACTTAAGTCCAGCAAGTATCTATTTCACCATCTCGACAGATCCCCAATCTTAATTGCAGTAAGAGTTTAAAAATGAAAAATAATGTTGAAGGATACAATCAAGCAGCCACATTGCCTGTTAACATGATGTATTTTAAATATGGGTCGCTTGGCGGAAATTCCATTATGTCCTTGCATATGTCAGTAATAAAAGCTTCGTTTATTGAAGATGTTTGTCAGCACCTTTTCAAAGTTAATTGCCCTCCGCACAGTTTATCAGTTAATACCCCACGAAGCATTGCTGAGGTCTGACTCCCAACAATCACTTACTGTAACACACATTTTAGACATGCACGCAAACAGGAGCTGAGAGAAATGGGGCAGCAAAGCGTAAGTGTGTGGGGTTCTCGATCAAATCCAGTTCACTGCTTCAGCTGAATTTTAAGGAGAGCCATTGGAAATAATTCAGTTGTGAGAAAGTAAGAGGGAAAAACATGGGTACAGATTACACCAATTTTTATATACCTGATTTCATTACTGCAATGCAAATCCAGTTATAATTTTATAAGTAGAATTCGCAGTATGGTCGTGCACTGATTATCCCACAAATCAGCAAGTGCTAGCTCTCAATTACACTTAATCTGATGAATCTGATATTTATGTCAAGATCATTATCATGGAACACTCCCTAACGTTTAAAGATTCTACTGAGCCCAAGGCAATATTCACGTTATTTATTTGCAACCATCTATCATTCAAACATTTTTATATTCAATGAACTGATCCTCAAAGATTGGTTTGGTGAAGATGATAAGCTACTATCAATATGCTTCCTTTAAAGGTAGTATAAGAAAATAACTGCAGATGCTGGTACAAATCGAAGGTGTTTATTCACAAAATGCTGGAGTAACTCAGCAGGTCAGGCAGCATCTCAGGAGAGAAGGAATGGGTGATGCTTCGGGTCGAG
Source organism: Rhinoraja longicauda (assembly GCF_053455715.1). NCBI lineage: Eukaryota > Metazoa > Chordata > Chondrichthyes > Rajiformes > Arhynchobatidae > Rhinoraja > Rhinoraja longicauda. The sequence goes on along the minus strand of NC_135965.1, from coordinate 10,583,071 downwards.
ACCCTTCTTCAGACTGATGTCAGGGCTTCCTTTAAAGGAATGCCTTCAATGAACCAAGCTTATAGCAATGAACTAATGAATTCCAGAAACGGACTGGCATTTTCCTGTTTCAAATATTTAAATATAAAGAGTGTAAGTGACCTACACAGAACTTTCCCCACAATACCTAGATGCGAGCACACATTAATTCTCCTCACGTTTTTAGTACAGATACAAATATTCAAAGTACATGCTTCCCACATTCTGTGCGTGGATATATTATCCTTTAAAGAAATCAAGACTATTTTCATTGGAAAGCGATGTATTTGATAAAATGTCTCTTGTTCTTGGAGATGAGCTCAGCCTTCAACATCATAATACCAAGTAAGCTCATCTCAAAACCTCTGGATCTTGGTCCTGTTGCAACTGGTTTCTGGGCTTCTTGCACAGGAAGGAACTGCAGATGCTGGTTTAAACCGAAAATAGACAAAAAGCTGCAGTAACTCAGCGGGACAGGCAGCATCTGTGGAGAGAAGGAATGGGTGACGTTTTGAGTCGAGACCCTTCTTCAGGCTCTTTCTTCAGACTGAAGAAGGGTCTCGACCCGAAACGTCGCCCTTTCCTTCTCTGCAGAGATGCTGCCTGTCCCGCTGAGTTACTCCAGCTTTTTGTGTCTATCTTCTGGACTTCTTGATCAGCAGACGTCAGTCAGTTTGATTTAGTCATGGTATCTCCTCCACCCTGACCGTTAACACTGGCGCTGCTTAGGGTTGTGTGCTCAGTCCCTTGCGCTACTCCCTGTACCCCCATGACTGTGTGGCCAAGTAAAGACCCAACTCGAACTTTAGGTCCGCCGATGATCGGCCAAAATAGTTGGCCAAACCAACGATGAGATGGAGTACATTACGGAAAAGAAATCAGTAACCTTGTGTCATGGCATCAGCAAGATGACAGAGTTGGTTGTTGACCAACAAGTGGAAGTGGGGAGAATGAACACAACCCTATCCTCAGAACTGTAGAGATGGTCAACAGCTTCAACTTTGTAGGCCTCCGTATTACCGGCAACATGACCTGGTCACTTCACACTGATACAGTGATCAAGAAAGGGCATCTGCGTATTTACTTTCTTAGGAGTCTGAGGAGATTCCGTAAGCCCACACGGATTGCCTCAAACTTCTATAGATAGAAGGTATTCTGACCGGATGTATCTCAGCCTGGTACGCCAATTGTTCTGCTCTTGACCTCCTGAGCCTGCATCTAGTCCATCTTCACAGTGCGTAGCATCAGGAACAACAGAGGTATCATCAAGGATACCTGCCACCCTGGCCATTCCCCCTCCTTCTACCTACTGGCAGAAGAAACAGGAACTTCCAAGCCTGGACATACAGACTTAACAACTGCCTCTTCCTCACTGCTGTCAGACTCCAGGACCAATCATTTCATTCACACCCCCTTCCCGCAGGTCCTCTTACACTTAACTCAACCTTATTCAGTGACTGACATATGATGAAAGAATAGATTGACTGGGCTTATATTCACTGGAATTTAGAAGGATGAGAAGGGATCTTCTCAAAACATATAAAATTCTTAAGGGATTGGACAGGCTAGATGCAGGAAAAATGTTCCCCATGTTGGGGGAGTCCAGAACCAGGGGTCACAATTTAAGAATAAGGGGTGGGCCATTTAGGACTGAGATGAGGAAAAACCTTTTCACCCAGAGAGTTGTGAATCTGTGGAATTCTCTGCCACAGAAAGCAGTGGAGGCCAATTCACTGGATGTTTTCAAGAGAGAGTTAGATTTGGCTCTTAGGGCTAATGGAATCAAGGGATATGGGGACCGAAGGGCTGAATGGCCTACTCCTGCACCTATTTTCTGTTCCTATGTTACTCTGTTTTTGTACTTCAGTGTTTGTCTTGCACTACCTCAGATTGCACTACAATCTTTGCACCATTCTGCAGTTATGCATTCATCATTGTATTTATTGTTTATCTATTATCATTAAGTATAATATATACTCTACCCACTTTATGCAAACAAGGAATTTCATCGCACACTTGTGCATGACAATAAACTAATTTGAAACCTTTCCAGCACTGGATATTGCTATTTAGAGGTGTCTTGAGGAGAGGTATTATGAATGAACAAGGAGCCGATTGATGTGTTGCAGTAATCACTATGCATTCTCAAAAGAGAACTAGTATAATGTAAAAGAGCACTGATGTTTCTGGTGTACGTATCGTTTCCATGAGCTGGTGGACTAACTCTAGTGTCGTTCTTGTTTTCAGTATCAAATAAATATAAGCAAACATCTTTGATGCAGCAAATGTCTGTACCTAGAAGTAGAAAATATGAATTCCAATGAAATATGTTTTGTGTAGAATTTGCAAGTCATTGAAAGCAATAAAAACAACCTTTCCCTTACCTATCAAACAGTTCAAAGCACATTGGACACCAAGACTGGAGGACACAGCTTTAGGGTTTTCTTCTTTCGTGTCCATTATCTATGTTTCAAGTCAAGTCAAGTTTATTTGTCACATACACATACGCGATGTGCAGTGAAATGAAAGTGGCAATGCCTGCGGATTGTGCAAAAAAAAGTTACAATTACAGCATATAAATTAAAATTAATACAGAAAAGAGTTATAATAGTTAACAGTCCTGATGGCCTGTGAAGAAGAAACTCCTTCTCATCCTCTCCGTTTTCACAACATGACAGCGGAGGCGTTTGCCTGACCGTAGCAGCTGGGGTGGCAGGGGTCCCTCATAATCTTGCTTACTCTTGATCTGCACCTCCTGATGTATAGGTCCTGCAGGGGGGCGAGTGTAATGTTACATCAAATGTTCAAATGTTACATCACTGTCATTGTCCGTCCTGAAAAGGGCGCAAGCTTCCGGCGACAATCAGTAGGAGCCTCACTTGTACAGTAGACGATGGTGGTAGCAGAATTAGCTCAGGACACTTCCAGTTTCCAGCCCTGTGACGTGGGCGCTTCTGCTATGGGGCCAGCTTTAGGGTAGGAGGTTTGGAGGGAATCTTGGGAGGAACATTTTACTTTAGGACTAAGTGTAATCTGGGATGCCTTGCCTGAGAGAGAGACAGTGAGTGGTGGAGGGATAAATACTCCTGATATTTAAGAAGCACCTAGATGAGCATTTCAATTGCCAAGGCATGGAAGATTACAAGCCCAGTGCTAGTAAATGGGACTAATATTGATGATTGCTTGATCATTAACATGGATATGAAGGGCCTGTTTCTAGCTTGAAGATTTGATGACCCTGAGTCAATGACTCCATGCCCACGATTTAATTTTAAAAACAATCCTTTGTATGGGTAAAGTAGAAGTGTCTCTTTATGAGGCTCCTGTATCTTTTTTCTCTGTTTATTTTTAGGACAGCTGTGTCAATTATTACACGGTGAATCCTTTAAGACAGACTTCAGTCTCAACCAGTATTTTCAGATTTAGAGTAGAGGAAAGTTGCAACATTTAATAATCTTTTATATACTTCACTGGAACATATGATTCAAAATAGTCTGAGTGATCGTCCAGCCCAAGGAGAAGGGAGTTAAAACCAAAGAGAATGGTGCCATTTACTGTATTTTCTCTGGACGGTCTAGTTTGTGTTGCCAAATTGTCCACAATAGTAACTGTGGTACAGACTGTGTGTAAATCTGGCACTGCCTCAGTGGATGTCAATGCTCAATTCTTTTAAAAGGCAATGGGGGTTTTTTTAATGGCTGAATGTCTTGCAGGTTTACCTCTGAATTGTAAAAATATTGTATATAAAACAGCGATAAATATACAATGGCATTATCACATGGAATAATGATTATTTTGTTTGCCAAAATGCAAGGAAATAAGTGCATTGATGTGAATGTAAACAGAAAAGAAATATGTCCTTGCTGTTGACCTTGTCTGGATATCTCCATGGTTAAATCTCCTCAGTTAAATCTCCTTTCAACCTCCTTTGTTCCAAAAAAAATAATCCAGCCTGGACAGGCTCATAGCTATAATTCTTCAGCCTGGGAACATCCTCGTGAATCTCCTCTGGATTCTTTCTGGTGCTAACACATCCTTCCTGTGGAATGGTGACAAGAACTGTAAACAGTACTCGAGCTGTGGTCTCAGCAATATCTCATGTAGTGCCAGCATGGCCTCTCATGTTTATGAAGGTATAAAGTTTATTTTTGGAAATTAAGAAAATCTGGGAGTTCTATTAACGGATCCGTAAATTAGAGGCCCGGGTTCAAATTAGATTCCAATGCCATGAAAACAGATTGAGAACTTCAAGTCAGTTAAAACAAAACGTGGAAATGTTAAAATGGTGCCTGTTAAAAGTGACCATAGTAAGCGATGATCAAATCGGGCCAAGTTTGAAGGGCCTGGAGGCATACTCCTGCCCCTATTTTATGAGTTCTGCTTGTGTTCTCTTAACTCTATAAATGGAAGGATTCTCTGTCAATTATTGGCCTCGTTTATATATAGTTCCAGTGCATTGATTCTCATTTAATATGTTAGAGTCATCGAGTCACAAAACATGGAAACAGGCCCTTTGGCCCAACTTGCCCGTGCCATCCAAGATGCCCAGCTACACTAGTCCCACTTGCCCGCGTTTGGCCTATATCCCTTTTTTATCCATGTACCTGCCCAGATGTCTTTTCAATGTTGTTATATGTTCCAGGAAGCCACCGAGTTGCATCAGTCAGTACCAACACCTCCCGAACTAGAGAAAGAGCAAAAAGAATGACAGCAGTATCCACATCGTCAGCACCATTTTGTTGGGATATAAAGATTTTCCAAATAAAGCGACTGGTATTGATAATCACAAATTTGGGGGAAATAGGAAAAACTAAATGGAAGATAATACAAACGATGATATCCCAGAGATGTTTCTTTCCCTCCCTTGGTAGGCACTATGGCATTACAGTGAACTCTAGGTCTGAATGTTGGAAGATTCCTCTGTTCAGTCTACGTTGGTCATCAGGCCAGGCACTAGCTTCAGTATCTCATCATAACAACAATGTCTTCAACTTCAGAAACACGGAACTGCAGAGGGGAGGGGGGATGGTGTAGGAAGGAACTGCAGATGCTGGTTTAAACCGGAGATAGACACAAAAAGCTGGCGTACCTCAGCGGCCCAGGCAGCATCTCTGGAGAGAAGGAATGGGTGACCTTTCAGGTCGAGACTGAAGAAGACCTCCAGTACTCACGCCGCCTTCATACTGCTCCGTCTCTCCACTCCCGCAACCGGAAGCACGGCACGTGACGCGGAGTAACTGGCGGAGGTGGGGAGGGTGCAACGGGAGCCTCGGTCCGCTATAACCCAAATCGGCTTTATAAGGGTCCGTAGTTGCCAGGGTTTACTGTAATGAGCCATGTCCATATTGTGCATCATTTGCAATGAAAAAGGGAGCCTGACAGGTGCTGACATAGTTATCATCAAACAAGGGCAGTGTTTCTGCTGAGAAACATCTGATCCAATGTGGAACTCTCTGCAGCAATAAGAAATAAATCCAACCAGTAGCTCAGCCTTGTAACCTAACAGCCATAATAAATAATGAGAACCTATTTGAAAGGAGGAAGATGGGGCATTAGCTATTTACGCTACTGGAGTGATGCTATCGATCAGGAGCAGCAAGCTGCAGATAGGCCTTCGTCTATGATGTCATTGTTATTTATGATTGGACACTGTCAGTATTGCAGCTAAAGTCCTCTCCCTGAGACAGGTTGATTCATTTAGGATTTTGATGCATTCAGCGGTTGAGGAAATAATCAGCCGTGGCAGAGAGTAGAAGATGAGCATGGGCAGAAGAGATTTCATAATAAATGTGGCTTCATATCACATTCATTGAGCATTGAGTGGATGCTACCTAAAGGCAATTAGTCGCTCCACATCAGCAGTTGCCGTCGATCAGACAAGTGAGTGATTGGTATGCCACATCATACCGGGTAATCAACATTCTTACACTTTTAAACTCATTCCACAAGATCTTTCTCTTCCTGAATCAGACAGTAAAATCATGCATCATTAGCTCCTCAGCCAAAATATTTCATAGCATTCTTCCAAAAACAACTATATTTATTTTGTTTATATAAACCTGCACTATTTGAACAGTGAAGCACAGGATAACATTTGGTTAAGACCTGTCCAATTAGTGTGTAAGAAATGCATTTTTGGCAGTCAGCCTTATGTGAGAGAACATGAAAAAACTCAGCCAATATCAGTATTTCTGCGTGTAGTTCCAGTGGGTATTTAACACCATGGCGCGGACTCAATTTCGACAAAGAACAAAACCAGTCTGCAGAAAACCACAGCCGATTCCAAAATCTTTAAAGGACTTGAATTTTTGAGGTATCTTCCACGATCTTTGGATAGATCAGAACAATTTATAGCCAACATTGTACTTGCAAATAGAGTCAGTTTTATTGTAAATGTGACTAAGTTTACCCCCATTTGCAATCAAGCTCCTGCAACAATAATGTGATGGTGACTCGATTTTTTTTAAACGTAATGTTGGTCAGCAGTCAGCTACCCTGCAAAATGCTGTTCCTTACATTGTAAGTCTAATCAAGTTTACCCCATTAATCATGGCCAAGAAATGACGCCAATGCATGTGAGAATGATAATGTCACTCACTAGATTGCCTGTCTCCTTTTATGATATGCTACACAGTCTGTGATCAGATCTCAGTGCAGGACTTGAATCCACAGTCCTTTTAATTCAGACACATGTCTCCCCTGAGCAATTCCTTATTATCCTGCACAAGCTATTATACGGTTTTGAGAAAAATAATTCATTGGCATTTTATACACAAATTTGTTTCAAACCTTGACACTTAGAGCTAAGTTTCATTCATAAGATATTGTAAAGTGCACAACATGCTGTCCTTCCATCACCTACCTGCTATCAATATTATATATTTCAGAGGCAATCTTTCTCAAGAACAAGATCGTACAGAAAATTAATTGCAACCAGATAGATATATCGCTCCTTAATGAGTAGGTAAAGACGACACCTACATTTCAAATCTAGAGATACTGCACCGTAAGAATAATCCCACTCTGGAATCGCCAGCATAATGATGATCCTTTTGTCTCATGAACTCTCCCTGCTCTAAACTCTCCCGGCGGCACGGTGGCGCAGCGGTAGAGTTGCTGCTTTACAGCGAATGCAGCGCCGGAGACTCAGGTTCGATCCTGACTACGGGTGCTGCACTGTAAGGAGTTTGTACGTTCTCCCCGTGACCTGCGTGGGTTTTCTCCGAGATCTTCGGTTTCCTCCCACACTCCAAAGACGTACAGGTATGTAGGTTAATTGGCTGGGTAAATGTAAAAATTGTCCCTAGTGGGTGTAGGATAGTGTTAATGTACGGGGATCACTGGGCGGCACGGACTTGGAGGGCCGAAAAGGCCTGTTTCCGGCTGTATGTATATGATATGATATGATGATAAAAAGGCTGAGGCAACATATATCAACAGTAACGACTGCAAGCGTTAAGCATGCTGTATAAATAAATACTATATAACTGTTATATAACTCCAAAGACGTAAAGGTTTGAAGGTTAATTGGCGTGGTATAATTGTAAATTGTCCCCAATGTGTGTCGGATAGTGTTAGTGTGCGGGGATCACTGGTCGGCACGGATTCGATGGGCCGAAGGGCCTGCTTTCCACTGTATCTCTAATCTAAATTAAAATAAAACTAAGCTAAAGAAGAACATAAAGTAAGAACCATTCACCATATTGTGCACATATTCCCATTTCTCTACTGGGTGAGTATTATTTATAGATATATGCAAAAAAAGCTGTTTAAATATTTTAGGGCCTCTTTCTGTGCTGTATCTCTAAACTAAACTAAACTAAACTAAACTAAAGGGACTGAATACATTTATTTTATATATTTTGATGACATTAAATGTTTGCGGACCATATTGTGCAATATGTTTTGTCTTCAATGTGGTTGTCTGATTACACAAATTATTGTAGTGCTAACTGCTGAGTCAGTAGCAGGAGCAGCAGTGACAGTGCACATGAGAATAGTAACTACTTCTCTTGGTTGCTGGGCACAGTAGAGTTTACTTTAACTCTCCCTTCCCCATCCCACTGCCCCTTTCTTTGGGGAAAGATCTCTTCAGCCAAAAGTTAGGAGAGCGGCTAATTTTAGTTTACAGTGGTTTAGTTTAGAGATGCAGCGCGGAAACAGGCCCTTCGGCCTTTCGAGTCTATGCCGACCAGCAGTCCCCGCACATTAACAGACCCGCTGTCTGAACCGCTGAGTTACTCCAGCGTTTTGTGCCTAACTTCAGAATTCTTGAAGAGGTAACCAAGCATAAGGTGATAGTGGAGAGTTGTTTTTGGATTGGAGGCCTGCAACCAGTGGTGTGCCACATGGATCACTTTGCTTCGTCCCATTGATGTTTAGCAAAAGAGTTGGTATTACGGAGATGAAAAAGATGAGCAATAATTACAGCAGGATCTTGATCAGCTGGGTAGGTGTGCCGAGGATTGGCAAATGCCGATCAATTCAGGTAGAAACATAGAAACATAGAAAATAGGTGCAAGAGTAGGCCATTCGGCCCTTCGAGCCTGCACCGCCATTCAATATGATCATGGCTGATCATCCAACTCAGTATCCCGTACCTGCCTTCTCTCCATACCCCCTGATCCCTTTAGCCACAAGGGCCACATCTAACTCTCTCTTAAATATAGCCAATGAACTGGCCTCAACTACCTTCTGTGGCAGAGAATTCCACAGATTCACCACTCTCTGTGTGAAAAAAAACGTTCTCATCTTGGTCCTAAAAGACTTCCCCCTTATCCTTAAACTGTGACCCCTTGTTCTGGACTTCCCCAACATCGGGAACAATCTTCCTGCATCTAGCCTGTCCAACCCCTTAAGAATTTTGTAAGTTTCTTTAAGATCCCCCCTCAATCTTCTAAATTCCAGCGAGTACAAGCCGGACGAGGGAATTTGGACAAGGGAATTGAATGCAACATCTCTAAGTTTGCGGATGACACGAAGCTGGGTGGCAGTGTTAGCTGCGAGGAGGATGCTAGGAGGCTGCAGAGTGACTTGGATAAATTAGGCGAGTGGGCAAATGCATGGCAGATGCAATATAATGTGGATATAATATAATCGGTGACCGATTGGGAGAAGGGGAGATACAACGTGACCTGGGTGTCATGGTGCACCAGTCATTGAAAGCAAGCATGCAGGTGCAGCAGGCAGTGAAGAAAGCGAATGGTATGTTGGCATTCATAGCAAGAGGATTTGAGTTTAGGAGCAGGGAGGTTCTGCTGCTGTTGTACAGGGCCTTGGTGAGACCGCACCTGGAGTATTGTGTGCAGTTTTGGTCTCCTAACCTGAGGAAAGACGTTCTTGCCTTAGAGGGAGTACAGAGAAGGTTCACCAGATTAATCCCTGGGATGGCGGGACTTGCATATGAGGAAAGACTGGATAGACTGGGCTTGTACTCGCTGGAATTTAGAAGACTGAGGGGGGATCTTATAGAAACATATAAAATTCTTAAGGGGTTGGAGAGGCTAGATGCGGGAAGATTGTTCCCGATGTTGGGGGAGTCCAGAACCAGGGGTCACAGCTTAAGGATAAGGGGGAAGTCTTTTAGGACCGAGATGAGAAAATATTTCTTCACACAGAGAATGGTGAGTCTGTGGAATTCTCTACCACAGAAGGTAGTTGAGGCCAGTTCATTGGCTATATTTAAGAGGGAGTTAGATGTGGCCCTTTTTGCTAAAGGGATCAGGGGGTATGGAGAGAAGGCAGGTACAGGCTACTGAGCTGGATGATCAGCCATGATCATATTGAATGGCGGTGCAGGCTCGAAGGGCCGAATGGCCTACTCCTGCACCTATTTTCTATGTTTCTATGTTTCTATGAGTCTATCCAATCTTTCTTCATATGAAAGTCCTGCCATCCCAGGTAAGTACGAGGTGTTGCATTTTGTGAAGTAAAACCAGGGTAGGACTTTCACACTGAATGGTGAGGCCCTGATGAGTGCTGTACAACAGAGGGACCTAGGATTGCAAGCATATTATTCACTAAATTGTGGTGTCACATGTAGACCGGGTGATGAAAAAGGCGTATGGCATGATGGCCTTCATTAGTAAGGGCATTGTGTGTAGGAGTTGGAATGTTATGCTGCAGTTGTAGTGTTAATGGTGTTGATGAAGCCACGTGGTGCATTGTGTACAGTTCTGGTTGCCCTGCTGCTGGAAAGACATCATCAAGATGGACAGAGTGCAAAGAAGATTCATTTTATTGTTGGCAATACTTGAAGCCCTGAGTTATGGGAAGGGGTTGGACAAGCTAGGACTTTATTCTTAGGAGTGTAGGAGACTGAGGGGGCAACCTTATAATGGTGTATAAAATCAAGGAAAGAAATTCAAAAATGTGAGTCAGCACTGTGGCGTAGTGGTAGAGCTGTTAGCAGAGACCCAGGTTCGATCCTGACTACGGGTGCTGTCTGTATGAGTTTGTGTGTTCCCCCTGTGACCATGTGGGTTTTCAATGGGTGCTCCGGCTTCCACCCATGCTCCAAAGACGTACAGGTTTGTAGGTTAATCGGCTTTGGTAAAAAATGCAAATTGTCCCTAGTGTGCAGGATAGTGTTCGTGTATTGGGGTGATCACTGGTTGGCGTGGACTCGGTGGGCCAAAGGGCCTGTTTCCACACTGAACCTCGAGTCTAACTTTTTAAGTCTAAAGATGGCATCGGTTTAAGGTGAGAGGGTAAATGTGTAAAGGAGACCTGAGAGGCAACTGCTTCACACAGAGGGTTGTGTAAATGTGGAATGAGCTGCTGGAAATAGTTGAGGCAGAGAGTGGTGAAGGTGTGGAATTCTCTGCCTCAGGAGGCAGTGGAGGCCAGTTCGTTGGATGCTTTCAAGAGAGAGCTGGATAGAGCTCTTAAGGATAGCGGAGTGAGGGGGTATGGGGAGAAGGCAGGAACGGGGTACTGATTGAGAGTGATCAGCCATGATCGCATTGAATGGCGGTGCTGGCTCGAAGGGCTGAATGGCCTACTCCTGCACCTATTGTCTATTGTCTATTGATACACTAACAGTATTGAAAACACATTTGGACAGGGATGTGGATTGGAGGGATTTGGAGGGATAAGATCCAAACGTGGGCAAATGGGACTAGCTTAGATAGGCATCTTGGTCAGTATGGAAGAGTTGGGCCAAAGGCAGACATTGATATTGCCGGAGAGTGAGTGCTGTGGTACTTGACACAGAGGACCCAGGCCCAACCAATATCTGAAGCTTTATGGCGCAGAATGTGCAATCTCTACAAAATTCCAACTTAAGCAACCCTTAAAGGGTTGGAGAGGCTAGATGCGGGAAGATTGTTCCTGATGTTGGGGAAGTCCAGAACTAGGGCTCACAGCTTAAGGATAAGGGGGATGTCTTTTAGGACCGAGATGAGAAAACATTTCTTCACACAGAGAGTGGTGAGTCTGTGGAATTCTCTGCCACAGAAGGTAGTTGAGGCCAGTTCATTGGCTATATTTAAGAGGGAGTTAGATGTGGCCCTTGTGGCTAAAGGGATCAGGGGGTATGGAGAGAAGGCAGGTACAGGTTACTGAGCTGGATGATCAGCCATGATCATATTGAATGGCGGTGCAGGCTCGAAGGGCCGAATGGCCTACTCCTGCACCTATTTTCTATGTTTCTATGTTTCTATGTAAGCAGACTCTTCACTTTGGGAGGCATTGCTTTTATATTATTCTGGAGTTTGGTGGTACCCATGCCACCCCCACCTCAATCAATTTACAGCTCGAATTTAGTCATTGTGGAGCAATTCTGCAAGACGTGAAAGAAACCTCTTTCCTGAATACAAAGATCTACGGCGGCTTCAACAGTTAATCCAACAACCATTTTCCCTGAGCAAATGTGGTGACGACAATATTCGTACAAATGTTTATCATTGATTTCTCGGCATAACACATGCGATTCCCATTGCTCCATTGGAAACAATAGGAGGACACACACCTGTCCATGGAACAATGTACTTCCTGTTGTTGTGCACTTCCTGCATGGCTTCGACACAATCCCCCACTGCATCATCACGGCCAAAGGAATGCTCTCTTCTGACAGAACATCTTCCAATAAAGCACAGCAGGTTGGTAAACAAGAGGAAAGAGCCACTCCACGATCAAGGAATGCTGATGTTGTGACATTCCACAGCGTCAGATTGTCACCCCCCGTTTAACATTTTAGGCCAAGATTCCAGAACGATGAAAGAGATCATTTATTTTAAGCATCACAGAGCTTTCATTCGGAAAGAGGTGAACTGCTCCAGACCCGTCCCCATCCAACACGTCGTTCCCCGGAGATAGACACAAAATGCTGGAGTAATTCAGTGGGGCAGGCAGCATCTCTGGAGAGAAGGAATGGGTGACGTTTCGGGTCGTGACCCTCCTTCAAGGGTCTCGACCCGGAACGTCACCCATTCCTTCTCTCCAGAGATGCTGCCTGCCCCACTGAGTTACTCCAGCATTTTGTGTCTATCTTTGACTTAAACCTGCGCCTGCAGTTCTTTCCTACACACGTTGTTCCCTGGCATTTCTGCTCCCTTCAATGTGATCCCACCACCAGTCGCATCTTCCCAGCCACATTCCTTTCCGCTTTCTGAAAAGATCACTGCCTCTGTAATTGCTTGCTTCACTCGCCCCTTCCCACCCAACCTGCCCCCTCCGCGGGTACCTTGCTCTGCAACCGCAGGAGATGCAACACCAAGGGAGGCCAGGTGGAGGTCACGTCATTGGGCATTTTCAAAGGGGAGATTGACCCATTCTTCATTAGTGAGGGTGTCAATGTTTATGGGGAGAATGCCTTAGAATGGGATTGAGACTGAAAGATAGATCAGCCATGATCGAATGGCGCAGTAGACTGGATCGGTCGAATGGCATAATTTTGCTCCTGTGACTTATGAGTCTGTCCATACACCTCTCTCATGACCATCTTGGGACTCCAGCAGTCCTGCCGTGTGAGACAGGGGTTGACGTGCATCTCTTCCAACCTCTTCTACTGCATTCGGTGCTCCTAAAGTGACCGCCTTTACATCTGTGAGACTATGTGTAGGCCAGGCGACTTGTCGAACATTTGCAGCATACAAACCAATGTCATAAACATTGAATTCTCCAGTATCAAGTAATCCCCTCCCTCTTTTACTTGCCCTCCCCTACCCTGGTGCACACACATTTCACCCCCCCCCCCCCTCCCATCACCCACCATCCCAGTCCCCCTGCCCCTTCATCCTTTGTACACTTAGATTTAGATTTAGAGATACAGCGCGGAAGCAGGCCCACCGAGTCCGCGCCGCCCAGCGATCCCCGCACATTAACACTATCCTACACACACTAGGGACAATTTTTACATTTACCCAGTCAATTAACCTACAAACCTGTACGTCTTTGGAGTGTGGGAGGAAATCGAAGATCTCGGAGAAAACCCATGCAGGTCACCGGGAGAAAGTACAAACTCTGTACAGACGGCTCCCGTAGTCAGGATCGAACCTGAGTCTCCGGCGCTGCATTCGTTGTAAGGCAGCAACTCTACCACTGCGCCACCGTGCCGCCACTTATCTCCCATCCCTGAATTCCACAGTTTATTTTTATCCCCTCTTTCCCCTTCTCACCCATATCACCCATATCACTCCCTCCATCTTTACATTTCACTTCTCCTCTTCTTTCCTTATCTGACACCCTGTTGTCTCCTTTTCATCTCTGGCCTTTGTCATTTGCTCTACCAATCACCCTCACCTGTATCCACCTATCACTTGCCAGGCTTTGTCCCAAGCCCACCTCCACTTTTCAGCTTTCTCTCCCCTGCTCCAGTCAGTCTGAAGAAAGGTCCGAGAAACGTTATCTGTTTTCCCCTCCACATATGCAGCCTGTGGTCTTACAGCACCTTGGTGTTTGCTCCGAGCCAAGCTTTTTATGACAAAGATAGACACAAAGTGCTGGATAACTCAAAAGGGTCAGGCAGCATCTCTGGAGAAAGAGGATGTGTCTTTTTGGGTCGAGACCCTTCTTCATGCTGAAAGTAGGGGGTTGGGGAGGGGGGGGGGGGGGTGGGGGAGGAGGTGAAGAGCTGGAGGCGAGAAAAGACCAGGACCATTCAGGGCCAGCCACAAATGACCTCAGGTAGGGTGGTGCCTTGTAGGTCCATTGTTGGAGAGGGACGGAGGGAAAGAGATTTGCTTTTGTTCAATGTCGCTAGAAGATGAGAGTGTTGATCACTTTCTGCACACACCTTACCACGTGTGTTTTCAGTAAAGTCACTGGGGGTAGAAGGCACCTACGACCACTAAATTCTGGTGGTCATCATAAGATCATGGACATAGGAGCAAAATTAGGCCATTTGACCCATCTAGTCTCCTCTGCCATTCAATCGTGGCTGATCTATTTTTCTCTCTCAATCCCATTTTCCAGCTTTTTCCCATTAACCTCTGACAACCTTACTAATAAAGTGCCTTTCAATCACAGTTTAAAAAAATCCCCATGAGACTTTATCTCCACCACTATCTATGGAAATGAATCCCACAGATTCACCATCCTCTGGCTAGAGAAATTCTTCCTCATCTCCATTCTAAAGGTGCATTCCTTTTATTCTGAGGCTGGGCCCTCTGGTCCTAGACTCACCTTCTCCACATCCACTCTGTCTAGGTCAGAGACAGCTCCAATCCACCATAGACAACTTCTCCCTTATTAAGTAATTGTGTCCTGTCAAAAACCTGGCATTTACCACCAGAAGAAATTATAATTGCTTAATTTATTTAAGGATTTGTGAGGCAGTGTGGTTCCACAAAAAAGATTTGAGTCTGAAGAAGGGTCTCGACCCGAAACGTCATCCATTCCTTCTCTCCAGAGATATTGCCTGTCCCGCTGAGATAAGGGCCTGTCCCAGTTAGGCGATTTTAAGGCGACTGCCGGCGACTAGGCTGTCGCCAAACATATGCCGGGGTGTCGCGGGCATGATCATGAGGAGTCTTCAATGAATCGTAGCGGATCACGGAGCGCCGCGGAAAAAAATTCCAGATAGAAATTTCTCGACGACAGCTGGCTTGTCGCCAGGTATCGTAGCTTATTGCGGGCGCTGTCGCATGCTGTCCCCAGGTTTGCTAGTTTTTTAAAAAGATTTTTTAGATTTTAGATTCTACAGCACGGAAACAGGCCCTTTCGGCCCACCAAGTCCGCGCCGCCCAGTGATCCCCGCACATTAACACTATCCTACACACACCAGGGACAATTTTTACATTTACCCAGTCAATTAACCTACAAACCTGTACGTCTTTGGATGTCGCAGATGCATTTAGACGCGCGTAATATTAAATTAAGAAAAGGCATTTGAAGATACCAGAAGATAGTTTTGTTCAACCAATTTATTTACCGTCAGGACATTTGACAGGTAGATTGGAGGCGACAGTTTGACGGTCAGGTAAGCGTGGGAATTTCGCGATGTTTCCGAAGACGGTGTAATCTCTTAGCCAGGTACTGGTTTCACAAAAAAAGTAACTTGTATCGACCTGACTCGGCATTGTCGTAGGGTAAAAAAAAAATTGACGATCTGCTATGACTTTGACAGTCGCCGGCAGTTGCCTTAAAAACCGTGTAACTGGGAAAGGCCATTTACTCCAGCTTTTTGTGTCGATCTTTGATGATATTGAGGCGAGTGCCAAAGGTGGGTAGCAAAATAATAAGGGACAAAGCAAAAGACAACTGCTGAGTAAAAATAAATAGTTGCTGCAGAATAGCATACATTGATTATTCACATTTGAGGTCTATATTGTCCGAAGACAGCGAATTTCATGTAGATGAAGCATTGCTCAGAGTGCTCCCATCAGGACAGAGTTGATGCAGCCCAGTCGAGTGGTCTCTTTAATTTTACCATAAGCCCTAAGGTTTTATCAGATTTTGCTTAAGCACACACATTCCTAGCCATAGGTTCAAGCCTCAAAATAGGAAAACATTGAGTCTTACTCTACTGGCAAAACCTTCAACATAATTCTACTTCTTATTGTCAGGGTCCTTCATTCTGTTCATTGACTTGACGATCGTTTAAGCTGCTGAATAGATTTATTTTCCAACTGTATGAGAAGGAAACACTTCACAGGAAGAATAAGTGCAGGCTAAAGTTCTCACTAGTCTGTCTCCATCATGTGGCTTGTTCACAAGTTTCAGAAGGTCACTTCCTGCTGGTCCACAAAGAAATCTCCTTTCTCAGTAAAAACAAAAAACACTGGAGATACTCAGCAGGTCGATTAGCATTAGCGGAGAGAGAAGCAGAGTTAATGTTTCATTTGGCTGCCCCTCTCAACATAATTTACATTGTTGGTATTAATCATTCCCGTGACATGTACAGAAAACACTATTTATTGCCACATTATGTTTTGTTTCGACTGCAAAAGCACCTGATTCAGAGTGACCCAGTCTAAGTTCATGTGCAAGAAGGAACTGCAGCTGCTGATTTATGCCGATGATAGTCACAAAAAGCTGGAGTATCTCAGTGGGTCAGGCAGCATGCCTGGAGAAAAGGAATAAGTGACGTTTCGGGCAGGGCCGGATTAAGCTAGTGTGGGGCCCATAGCATATGTTATAAATACGGGAAAAGGTGACATCACCGCCCGCGACCCACGTGACTTCACCCAGCCAGCGGCCACATGCTCCCACTCCACCTATGACAGCCGCCCGGGCCAGGAGGTGGGTTGCAACCTCCGTTTGGCGAACACACTCAGCCCCGCTCCCCGAACACACTGGGCCCCGCTTCCCGAACACACTCAGCCCCGCTCCCCGAACACACTGGGCCCCGCTTCCCGAACACACTTGGGCCCGCTCCCCGAACACACTCAGCCCCGCTCCCCGAACACACTGGGCCCCGCTTCCCGAACACACTTGGGCCCGCTCCCCGAACACACTCGGCCCCGCTCCCCGAACACACTGGGCCCCGCTTCCCGAACACACTCAGCCCCGCTCCCCGAACACACTGGGCCCCGCTTCCCGAACACACTTGGGCCCGCTCCCCGAACACACTGGGCCCCGCTCCCCGAACACACTGGGCCCTGCTTCCCGAACACACTCAGCCCCGCTCCCCGAACACACTGGGCCCCGCTCCCCGAACACACTGGGCCCCGCTCCCCGAACACACTCGGCCCCGCTCCCCGAACACACTCAGCCCCGCTCCCCGAACACACTCAGCCCCGCTCCCCGAACACACTCAGCCCCGCTCCCCGAACACACTGGGCCCGCTCCCCGAACACACTCGGCCCCGCTCCCCGAACACACTTGGGCCCGCTCCCCGAACACACTCAGCCCCGCTCCCCGAACACACTTGGGCCCGCTCCCCGAACACACTCGGCCCCGCTCCCCGAACTCCATTAACGTTAACGAGCTCCGTTAGCCTACACTGTCCGGGCCTACAGTATCGGGGCCTACAGCGGCCCACAAGCCTAATACGGGACAAGGGCGGTCACGTACAGGACAAATATTTCTTGCCCAAAATACGGGGCTAATACAGGACAGTTGGCAACCCTAGGTGCTCCCCCCACCCCACAGTCTACCCCAGTCTCTCACCTTTGTGCCACTGCCGCTGCCTGTCTGTCTTGCTGCGGGTCTCTGTCCCTCTGGGTGTGTGTGGGGGGGTGGGGGTGAGGGTCTGTGTCTCGGGGTTGGCGGTTGGGAGGTGACACGCCAGCTGTCCATTGGTCCGCACAGCCCCGCCAACACATTCAAACCGCGGCGGTTGGGGAGCGGCGCGTGCAACACAGCGCCCCCCAGTGGGATGCCGATTTCCAGCGTTTAGCGCGGGGCCCTCGAAAGCGCGGAGCCCGTGGCAAATGCTACCTTTGCTACTATGTTAATCCGGCACTGGGTTCGGGTTGGAACCCTTCTTCAGACTGAAAGATAGAGTAAGCCAGAACAAAACAGGGCCGGCAACAGTTGACCCCAGGAGGGGAATCCATAATGGCCCATTGTTGGCTGGGGAAGGTAAGATATGCTAATGACAGGGACACAAGGGTGCACGCGAAGAGTGGAAGTAGTAGGACCACAAGGGTAGGGAAAGGAGGGGAGAGAGCGTGGGGAGAGGAATGCAGGAGTTACTAAGTTCATGTGCAATTGTTTCGGCCAACAAGATGGGATCCCAAACAAGTTGGGATGTAATGTTAAAATTGTACAGGGCATTGGTGAGGCCGAATCTGGAGTATGTTGTGCAGTTCTGGTCGCCAAATTATAGGAAGGATGTCGACAAAATGGAGAGGGTACAGAGGAGATTTACTAGAATGTTGCCTGGGTTTCAGCACTTAAGCTACAGAGAGAGGTTGAACAGGTTGGGTCTTTATTCTTTGGAGCGTAGAAGGTTGAGGGGGGACTTGATAGAGGTTTTTAAAATTTTGAGAGGGACGGACAGAGTTGACGTGGGTAGGCTTTTCCCTTTGAGAGTGGGGAAGATTCCAACAAGGGGACATAGCTTCAGAATTGAGGGACAAAGGTTTAGGGGTAACATGAGGGGGAACTTCTTTACTCAGAGGGTGGTGGCTGTATGGAATGGGCTTCCGGTGGAAGTGGTGGAGGCTGCCTCGATTTTATTATTTAAGAGTAAATTGGATAGGTATATGGATAGGAGGGGATTGGAGGGTTATGGTCTGAGTGCAGGTAGATGAGACTAGGTCAGGGAAAATGGTCGGCGTGGACTGGTAGGGCCGGACAGGCCTGTTTCCATGCTGTAGTTGTTATATGGTTATATGGTTATAAGAAGTCCAACTTTAGATAGTTCCTCTGTCCCTCTCTTCCCCTCCTCCTTCCCAGATCTCCCTCTATCTCCCTGTCTCCACCTATATCCTTCCTTTGTCCCGCTCCCCTGACATCAGTCTGAAGAAGGGTCTCGACCCGAAACATCACCCATTCCTTCTCTCCCGAGATGCTGCCTGACCTGCTGAGTTACTCCAGCATTTTGTGAAGAAGTCTCCTGATTTCCCTAAGGTCTGAAATCAATTCAAAAATACTATTGCACTGAATATTGTAGAATAAATTGTGACAACGACCACGTGCCACTACCTTGGGCCACGAGAGCATAGCCAGTAACTCACAGACTTGAACTTGTCATTAAGAGGCAAAAACTAAATCCCACAATAAAAGTTATGGAAATTATATTCAATTGCTGGAACAAACCTGGAATTAAGATCTACTATTACTAATAGTGACCAAAAAAAACTACGTGATTGTCGTAAAAATATTAATTCACCAGTGTCCTTTGGGGCGGGCGAAAACTGCCCTCTAAATGTAATTCCAGAGCCACAGCGATATGGTTGTTTCTTATTTACGCTTTGAAATGGCCGAGCAGGCAACATAGTTATTTCAAACTGCTCCGTAGTTCAAGAAGGTGTCAAGAGTCAAGAGCTCAAGAGTGTTTTATTGTCATATGTCCCAGATAGAACAATTAAATTCTTACTTGCAGCAGCACAACACCTAATCATCTGAGCAAGGGAATGGAGGAAGGAACTGCAGATGCTGGTTTAAACCGAAGAAAGAAACAATAGACAATAGACAATAGACAATAGGTGCAGGAGGAGGCCATTCGGCCCTTCGAGCCAGCACCGCCATTCAATGTGATCATGGCTGATCATTCTCAATCAGTACCCCGTTCCTGCCTTCTCCCCATACCCGCTGACTCCGCGATCCTTAAGAGCTCTATCCAGCTCCCTCTTGAGACAAAATGCTGGAGCAACTCAGCGGGACAGGCAGCATCTCTGGGTAGAAGGAATGGGTGATGTTTTGGGTCGAGACCCTTCTTCAGACCCCGAAGAAGGGTCTCGACCCAAAACATCACCCAATCCTGCTATTCAGAGATGCTGCCTTTCCCGCTGAGTTACTCCAGCATTTTGTGTCTCGCTAAGCAAGGGCTTTAAGCATGGGCATAGATTTCAGCCCTTACCAAGAGTTCCCATATCCTGCAGAATGAACTGTTGTTTGCTATGGAAATAGCTCTGTGCTGTCTTGATACCTGATGTCCCCTCAGTGCTGTTAATGTTTGTTTCTACTTCAACACTCGCAAAGTAATCAGATACTGCAGATACTCAACTCCCAACGAGATGTTCGTGCAGGGTTTCTTTAGCTGTAATAAAGGTTGTTGGAGAAATCAAAAAAATGATATAAATGTTTTGTAATATTATACCACATTATCAAGGTTTAAGAAGGTAGATGAACAAACACCCTTTGTCACCGTGATTATAATCCAAAACAAAGCTAGAACAGATCGTACCATTACTCAATGGAGAGGTGTTCATTATGCAGAGTATTCAACCTTTAATTTCTGCCTTATGCAATTTCAAACCACACACTTGGGACACCCAAAGTGATGGTTAATCATTGTGTTCATTATTTTTTCTTTTCCTGTTTTCTGGATTGTAAACACGGGAAGACTGGGCAATTTTGCATTGTTGTTCTACAACACAGCATCTGCTGCTCGATTGTAATTACTGGAAAAGAAAGGTTCCCAGGACAGAAATAGGACCACTGGCTAACAGGATCACTTCGATGGTTGGCCAGAATGCATGTTTAAGAGTAGATCAGGGCAACCTTCTTGATACCCTCATCACCCTCCATTACCTCCCTTACACCAAGTGCACCCTCTGGGGTGACCCGGTTCAGATCATGAATTGTTTCTACAGAAAGCGCTAACTCAAAACGTGCATTCTACCCGCTAGTCCATTTTCTGCTCATTTCTGCTTTTATGATGTCTAGATATACAAAAATACAGAATGAATGAATGTTTTGCTTGGACTGCTTACAGCGGTATGAACGATGATTTCTCTAACTTCAAGTATCCCCTGCATTCCCTCTCTCCCCCCCCCCCCCCCTTCCCCTCCCCCAGCCTAGTCGACCTACTGGTTCCACTGTTCACATCCCTGTATCCATTCCTTACCATCTCTTCCCCAGACAACAATGGCTATTATGGGTTCCACCCTTCCTTAGTAATCTATTGCTGACCCTGATTTGTTCTGGCCTTTTCCTACCTCCAGTTCCCCTCCCCCCCCCCCCCCCTTCTTTTTGTCTGAAGAAGGGTTCCGACCTGAAACATCACTCGTCCTTTCTCTCCAGAGATGCTACCTGACCCGCTGAGTTACTCCAGCTCTTTGTGTCTATCTTCAAATTAATGTTTCTGTTCCCAGGATCTTAGTATTAATATAGATCAGGAGCAAAGTCTTGGATATTTGCCTGTACTTTGGCTGAGATGATTGCTTGGAGAGGAAGATGCTCAGGTGGTATATATCACTGCAGCTCGGGGCAATTGCACTTACACAGTGGGTGCTGTGCATTGAGTGTGTGATCCCCACAAGGCTGCTGCAAGAAGACTGCATCAGTTGCAAGACTGATTCCCGCAGATGGCCGTGGAAGTTGATTGATTATCTGCATGAGCCCCAATTTGGTGTGCGCATGTATATATGAGGACGAGGACCAATTAGAAGCATGCCTGGTTTTGCTCAAGTGTTTTTCCAAGGAGGAAATGAAATGAGTAAAAATTCGATTTTATTGGAATATTTTATTTTGTTGCTGAATATTGCTTTGAATCATTAACGGCTGAAACACAGATATCTGTTTATAAAGTTATTCCAACCAAATGGATCTAACCGCAGATGAGTCCACAAGCATCTGCTTTTATTTCTATTTTCTTTGTCTTTTTGATGTTTTGGGATATTGTCCTGTGTTTAATCGTTCCATTCCATTAAATCTGCCTATGTGTGAATACATTAGTGAGATGGTGGTATTTTCTTGAGGTTATGAATGCTTAAAATTCATGCAATGTTCAGCAGAAACGGGAGAGTAATTCCAATCCTACGAGTCTCCCAGGGACAAAAAGTAACTCTAATTAATTCAACCTCAAAGAATACAAGCTGAGAAATGATTGCTGCCAATATTGTTCTGGCAAAACAAAGACAAATTGTTTATGTAGTCCCTTTACCATTGTTAGATGTCCCAAGCCAGTTTGCGGACATATTATCAAACAAAATTTGTCAACAACTATACAAAGAGGCATTTGAGTCAATCGCTAAGCAGAAATAGGTAGCGATACAGTTGAATGCAATGGTTGTTCTGTCGTAGCTTGTAATGGTGGCTCATTTCTCTGTTAAAGTTAAGACCGTTGTTTTTAATCGTTCACGGCAAAGAAGGTGGTAAATCTAAGAACATGCTTAGCTTACAGCCCAGCGGTATGAATATTGATTTCTCTAACTTCAAGTAACCCCGGCATTCCCTCTCTCTCCATCCCTCCCCCACTCAAGTCGCACCAGCTTCTCGTATTCACCCAGCAAGCAGCTAACAATGGCCTGTTTCCTTTATCATTGTTACTGTTTTGCATATCTTTCATTCATTGTTCCATATCTCTCTAAATCATCATCCATATCTCTAATTTCCCTTTCCCCTGACTGGTCTGAAGAAGGGTCTCGACCTGAAACGTCACCCATTCCTTCTCTACAGAAATGCTGCCTGTCCCGCTGAGTTACTCCAGCTTTTTGTGTCTATGTTAGCTTTCTTATAGGTGTGTACTTGGAGAGGTAGCCCATTTGATACTTTTCTTCGTGGAAGGATAGCCAAAGGAGCAGAATATTTATAACTCTCAATTGAAACAAGAAGTTTCAGTCGTTTTCTCCCAATGGAACCAATTCCTTCCTTTGGCTAACATTGCCTTGCAAACCATTAGAATTACTTTGCATTTGCTTGCATTTTTGCTGTATATCTTTAATTCCTTGCAACACACGAGTGTTAAGTTAGCAATAAAACCTTAGAGATAGACCATTTATATCATAAAGCATACTGAAGATGCTCCCATTCCATATTCCACAACTTTTAGAGGAAGTATGTGTGAGCACTTTCAATTACTGTTGGACCCTTTAAATCCATAAATTGCACTGCCATCCCATACCAGTCCCATTATTTCGAATAAGTGACCCAAGAAAATGATGACCATATTGTTCTGAAGAACAATTTTGAAGAAGAGTCCCAACCCAAATCGTCACCTACCTGACCCGCTAAATTACCTAAAGACTTGTATCCTTTTGGCCATGTTATTTTTATGCAGTTGAACTCCTCTGCCTTTCATGATTGTGAATTAGTACAAAAGACCAAAATATTTGAGTTTAGTTTAGTTTAGCGATATCGGCCCTTCGGACTACTGAGTCTGCGCCAACCAGCAATCCCCATGCACCACACACTACACACTAGGAACAATTTTGACAATTTTACCGAAGCCACTTTATCTATCAAACCTGGATGTATTTGGACTGTAGGAGGAAACCAGAGCACCCGGAGGAAACCCACACAGTCACTAGGAGAACGTACAACAGCATGTGTAGTCAGGATCGAACCCGGGTCTCTGGGGCTGTAAGGCAGCAACTCTACTGCTGTCCATGCGCCTTTTCAGGATGCCTGCATTCACCTTCCACTCTGAGCCAACACACTCCTCCACACTGAGAGGCTGCCTGTCCCGCTGAGTTACTCCAGCATTTTGTGTCTACCCTAATCAATGGTGTTCAAAGTATACATTCCAGCTACCATTTTGCACCATCAAGGACTGTTTTAATGCTTAACAAAAATGTATTAATGAGTCTGATATTTCCATTCAGGGGTTATGGGGAGAAGGCAGGAGAATGGGGTTAGGAGGGAGAGATAAATCAGCCGTGATTGAATGGCGTAGTGGACATGATGGGCCGAATTGCCTAATTCTGCTCTTATCACGTGATCTTATGAACTTATGAACATTCCATATCTCATCAAAATTATACATAAAGAGAAAGGTAATAAAAAGGTAGTACAGATGCTATTTTATACCAAAGATAGACACAAACTGCTGGAGTAACTCAGCGGGTCAGACAGCATCACAAAAGAAAATAGATAAGTGACTTTTTGGGTCAGAACTGAAGAAGGGTCCCGATCTGAAAGGTCAATTGTCCAATGTCTCCCGAAATGCTGCTTGTCCCACCGAGTTACTCCAGCAATTTGTGCCTATCTTTTATACATAAAGAGGATTCTCCCAATATCACATGAATGTTTCTGATGACGTTCTTACAATTTTGTCTCAAAGCTTGATGCACTGAAGGAGGTTATTTGGCCCAACAAGTCTCGACCACCTTCTTAAATAACAGTGCATGCATAGCAACCTCTCACAACAGAACTGAGATGCGTGTGGTGTTTCTGGACCGTTGAAGCTCTGTGGGAACTAATCTCTCTCAAGTGCCCGCCCAATTTATTTTCAAGAACTCTGATTCTGTTCTCACCAACCTTACAGACTGTGAATTCCAGACCTTGAGCATCCTCTGGATATAAAGGAGTTTCCTCAAACACCCCAGTGACAGGCAGTAGCATGAACATTCCTGAACTGACCTCTGTCCAGTACGTCCTGAATAAACAAGCAGATCATTAGATATGAGTGTAGACGCAAAAAGCTGGAGTAACTCAGCGGGACAGACAGCATCTCTAGAGAGAAGGAATGGGTGACGTTTCGGGTCGAGACCCTTCTTCGGACTTCACCCGAAACGTCACCCATTCCTTCTCTCCAGAGATGCTTCCTGACCCCCTGAGTTACTCCAGCATTTTGTGTCTACCTTCGATTTAAACCAGCTTCTGCAGTTTTTTTTTTCCTACTCATTAGGTATGAGTGTAGACACAAAAAGCTGGAATAACTCAGCGAGACAGGCAGCATCTCGGGAAAGAAGGAATGCGTAACGTTTCGGGTCGAGACCCTTCCTCGAACTTCACCCGAAACGTCACCCATTCCTTCTCTCCAGAGATGCTGCCTGTCTCGCTGAGTTACTCCAGCTTTTTTGTGTCTAGCTTTGGTTTAAACCAGCATCCTTCCTACACATTAGAGATGAGTGTGTTCACCTGGGAGTGTGAATGTCAACTGAGGATGGAGGAAAATGAGATTAATAAATGAAGGCTGGCAGTGATGCAAGTGCAAACAAAGAAGGGATTAATCCAAGGGCAAACACAATTCCAAAGACATATGCTGGGGTAGTGTGACACGTACATAAAATTGAATGTGAAATTGGACATTTTCCACAATCAGCAGCAGCAGTCTGAACACCACCCATTCAAATGGGTTTCGGGCTATTCTGGTGGGTGGTTTCTCCGATACCACAGTTGATTACAGGGTTTGGAGTTGTGTGGTTCTTTAATACTGAGGTCTGTGGTGTTGTGTTACTGGTCTAGATTGCCAGCATGGTATGTGGCTAATTGGTGTGTTCAAAAGCAATAAAAGATTATTCTGAGCCCATTAGACAGTGTCAACAGAGACAGGTGAAAACTATCACCCCAGTAACAGGGGGGGGGTGGGGCTGGGGCTGGGAAAGTGCTACAAGACAACAAAAGGTTTCTGGGGAAAAGATTTAGAGCCTTGCTACGATGTAGTGGGGTGGAAGCGGTATTAGCAAGCCAGACTCACATGGTTCAGAGGGGTCACTGAGAGTGCAGGAACTGTCATAACTTCCTCGCATTCAACACTTAGAATGCCTGTAAGAGATAAGAAAGATAATGAGAAAAGAAAGCTTTGGGGAACCTAATATTAACTGTGAGGCAAAAGTTGCAGAGAGCATCAAGAAGGTTGTTTGTGTTTGTGTTACAGCTGAAATTTTGGCTCTCCACCAAGAAAACGTAAAAGGATTTCACTATCACTCACCTCTTCCTTGTTCCTTAGACAATAGTAGTAACAGGTAGATGTACAAAGAAGCTTTACTAGAAACAGCTCAGAAAGCAGAGAAGTGGAGCTACAATTGCAAATACAACAGCCAGTGAATGCACTGTAAGATCTCATGACAGTGAATGGATGTGATGGGTAGTTATTTACATCTAGTGCTTTGTGTGAGCTAATCTGACCTTTAGAAGACCGACACAAGAATAAAAAGGAATGTACTAACTTCCCAGGGCAATCTTTTCATGTGTAGGTTGCTATACAAATGCACGTTGTTGTAATAATTATTATTGAGAATGGGAAAATGAAGCCCAGAGCCTTGCTTTTAACTTGCTTTATCTTTAATGACAACTTTGGAGCTCTCTGGTAGGTTTTCATCGTTGCTAGGCTGTCACGGTGGCACAGTGGTAGAGTTGCTGCCGGATAGCACAAGGTTCAATCCTGACTAAAGGTGCTGTTTGTATGTTCTCCCTGTGACTGCATAGGCTTTCTCTGGGTGCTCTGGTTTCCTCCCACACTCCAAAGATGTACAGGTTTGTAGGTTAATTGGCTTCGGTAAAAATTGTAAATTGTCTCCTGTAGGGTAGTTTCGTGTTGTTGTTCTTTGCCTATATGAAACTTTGCGAGTCTTCAAGTTTCCACAGAAGTCTCTTCTTCTTCTTGCGTTTGAGGCAGCAGAAGTTATGAAGCTGCTTCTGCTTCTGCTGTCTCTGTTTGTTGTCGTTCGCCTGACTGAGGTCAGTTGACAGGGCTCACCACGGGGAGGTCGACAACATGAGCCCCAACAGAAGTTTTTATTACAGTAACTCAATGCTGGCAGCAAGACAACTAAAATGGCTGCCACCCAACAATCTGTCCTGTGCAGCGCCACCTGCTGCACGGGAGGAGCAATGGGTCCTCCCACCCCACACAGTCCATCAAACATCAGGTAGTGCTTGTGTATAGGGATGGTTGGTCGGTGTAGACTCGGTGAGCCCAAGGGCCTGTTTCTGCTCTGCATCTCTAAACTACACCAAACTAAAATTTGATTGTTCACGCTTATCTTAGTGCTTCACAAGGGGAATATATAACAAGCCTCTTGAGGAATTCTACTCCAATCATCCCCAACAGATTTTCCTCCAGGGTCCATTCAAGTAAAGTGTTTGGTTAGTGTTCACCCACCTTGTACATTCTGAATTTTTAAAGACTCTCCCAAAACTCATCTCTGGATCAATAATAACTGTGGTAATATGTCACAGATTAGCACAATTAAGGGTGACCTAAAGCATCTGTTTACGTGTAAATTTAGTGATATAATGTATGTATCTACATCCATCCACTTTCATGGCATATGGGTGATCAGAAGCAGGAAGAAAGACACAATAATGATAACAACCCTGGAAATGGTGGAATAGTATAAACACAGCTCACCAACATAGGAATAGTGTCAAAAAGTGTCAGCAATTCCAGTTAAGTGGTTATATCAGTAAAGATAGGAGCAGAAGTTAATTACATTCAGAATATATACCGATTACAGTGTGCAGACACTACTTGTACACGAGTTTTGTAGTCATTAGAGGATGGATGTGGAGGCTTTGGAGAGAGTGCAGAAGAAATTCACCAGGATATGCCTGGATGAAAGAGCATTAGGTATAAGGAGCGGCGAGACAAACGTGGACTGTTTTCTCTGATGTGTCAGAGGCTGAGGGGAAAAATGATGGAAGTTTAAAAAATGATGAGAAACATAGATAGGGTTAAAACATTTTTCCCCCAGTGTGAAAATATCAAATACTAGAAGGCATTGTTTTAAGGTCAGAGGGGCAAAGTTTAAAGGAGATGCGTGGGGCATGGTTTTTTTACACAGAGAGTGGCAGATACGACAGTTGCCTTTTAGATAAGCATGTGGATAAGCAGAGAATGGAGGGATATGGAACATGATCAGGCAGAAGGTATTAGTTTAATTTGGCATTATGTTTGGCACAGACATGATGCACCATAAGGGCTTGTTCCTGTGCTATACTATTCTATGTTCTACATTATATGAAATTCATTGACATCCTACATGCAGATGCAATAGTGATTAGGAAGGTAAATTGTATGTTGGCCCTTCTTGTAGGGTTTGAATAAAGAAAAGATCTCTGACTGCTGTTGCCTAAGGTCACGGCGAGTTTGAACTTGATGCACCATGTACAGCTTTGGCCTCGTTATCCATAAAGGGAGTGCATTAAAGCTTCGCTAGACTGGATCGAGGGATGGCTGGCTTGCTGAATCAAAGAGATTGAGTAGGCTTGGCCTATTTTCAAGTGTTCAGAAGAACGAGAGGGGATACTTACAAATTTCCTTTTGAATGTGGGAGTGGGGGAGGATGTTTCCCTGGTGTGGAGTCTGGAACCAGGGTTCGGGATCTCAGAATAAGAGGTAATCCATTTAGAATATAAGTGAGAAAATGTTTCTTCGCTCACAGACTCTGAATCTCTGGAATTCTCTGTGCCAGAAAATTGCAGAGATTGAGTCAGTGATTTTGTTTACAACTGAATTAAGTATTTTTCTGGATGTAAGAGGACTCGAGGAATGTGGGTTTATGCTGAGGAAGATTAGCCATTTATGACACCGTGCACACAAATGTTAAAATGACCCTCTGCTTTGTATTCTTATATTTGAGGTATCCATATTTGACAGGAACATACATTTATTGAACCAAAGTTATTGAATATCAAAGATTATTTAGTGTTGCACACTAATACTAGCTTTCAAAAAATGCATTAACTTGTGTGTGTAAAAAAAACGTTCATTCAGAACATGCTCTTAGTATGATAAGCAGCCATTCTAGTACCCATGAGATCATGCTAGCTTTAACCTCTACTTAGAGCTGATTTCCTTTAGCTAACACATTAACCCATGCAGTACTATTACAGTGTTTGAAGTTACATACAGGCTAATTACATTTCCTATATTCCCAAGTGCAACAGGCAATCCATCAATTGTTAGTATGAATTGTTACCAAACAAAACAATAAATAACACCTACTTTCTGCTGATATTTTTTAATTTAATAAATGTTTCATTTTACATGTGCATCTACAAAGTGTGGCGGCAGTCCTCCATAAAATTAGAACATTGTCTCCCAGCTCATAAAATTGTCTTGCC
Source organism: Rhinoraja longicauda (assembly GCF_053455715.1). Classification (NCBI taxonomy): domain Eukaryota; kingdom Metazoa; phylum Chordata; class Chondrichthyes; order Rajiformes; family Arhynchobatidae; genus Rhinoraja; species Rhinoraja longicauda. The sequence goes on along the minus strand of NC_135965.1, from coordinate 10,554,265 downwards.
TCTGCAATTTGAAAAGTTTCCACGTTAATGTTTTCAAAACAAATAGGCAGCATCATTTGGGTGAAGTATAGTGCGACCTTTCACTTCTACCCCCTGACCCCACCTCCAGCTTCCCTACTTGAACTGACCTTGGGAATGGAGGCTAAGTGCCGAAGCCTTGTGATGGATGTATCTGAAGATTCGTGTCTCTGACCTCAGACTGGGGCGCAGCTACTGGGGTCACTGAAGCTGCTTCCTGGCCCCAGGCTTATGTCATTAACTTCACTGATTGCCTCAGCTCTTTCCAGCTCTTCTCCTCAATCCCATTATCTTCCAGTGTTCAGGGAATACAGATGTTTCCAACAAGTGGGGTTGTAATTAATGTACAATTGATCAAAAGTCTTCTTGTTGGCCCATGCAGAAGTCCGGCAAGACTTCTCAACAAGTCCTTTAAATATTAATATGTAAAAGGCATAACTTGAAATACTTTTTTTTTAAATGTCATTACTTTCAAAATGGCACAGCCTAAAAAACCACTGACCTGCTCCCAGGGTAGCATTTCAATAGACCAGACACTTCCTGTTCACTCCCATTGCACAGAATTCCCAATCCTAACATAACAATTAAGAGCAAACTCCTGGTTTAAGTGTAAAATATTCCCTAATTATTCTGGATTTAGTGCCCAGCCACACTCAATCAGTTGCCAAATGTTTCTAGAGACAGTGCCATGTTGCAGACATCTGCTGGTCTGGACAATCTCTGCTTCTCTTCAGTTTTTGAGTGTTACAGTTCAATTACAATTGAATTGATTGTTGGCTTTTGGACAACAGCTTATAAACTTGTTATTTGTATTTGCAATCTGTGGAAGTTCTTGCTTCCGCATACAAAAATATCCAGTGAGCATGTCTTGTGGAAGTAAGTGGCATTTGCCTTGGTGCCGGGCAGGGTACCAGCAGGATCAATAACTGTCCTTTCTCACCTGTGACCTGACCTGTGGTGGCATGCACATGAAACCGATCCCATCAATAACAGTTTAAACAACCCTATGAAACAGGGAACCAGATATCTGACACTAACGTATAGACTTCCAAACTAAGTCTTAAAACCAGGAACTTCACACATTGAAAGCTGAAATCTTGAGGCAGTGTTGTGTACTGAGAACTCAGACCCATGATTGGAGATTCACACAGTGCAAGTGGAGACCCATGTATAAACAACAGCTTGCATTTGTATAGCATCTCTATCATAAGTGCTTCACAAGGCTGGTGGCAAACAACATTTCACAATCGCTCACAATTAGGGAGATAGTATAAGAAAATATTTTAAAACTCATTAAAAAAAAAAGGTTTTAGGCGGCCCTCATAGTGGTAACTGGTCAAAGGGTTTGCAAAGTCGTCCCCAGACATAGGAACTAGCCAACTGAATGCACGATGACCACTGCTGGAAGAAATAACATCATGGAGAAACAAGTGGTCAGTGTACAGGAATGGAAAGATCTCAAAGCAAAATTTCAGAAGATGATAGAGAGATCGCAATAGTTGAAGCCATTGAGGAACTTGAAAACAAGGGTGAGAATTGAAGTGTTGCTGAACTGGTAGTCAATGTGGGTCAGAGAATCAAGGATGATGGGTGAACTAGCTTAATATGAGAAAGGATACAGGTAGCAGAACAGTTTAATCAGCACAATGAATGGCATGTAAACCAGGAGAAGAATGAAGGAGAGATCTAGTAGGAAAATAGCAAGGACCAAGTATATGAAAAGTTCACAGGAAATGTAAGAATCTTAATCAGAGTCATAGAGCTATGCAGCATGGAAATAAGACATTTAGCCCAACATGTCTAGGCCGACTAATTTACCTAACCCCACATGTCCAATTTACCTATGCCTGGTCCATGTCCCTCCATTCCTTTACTATCCACGTACCTGTCCAAGTCTCATTTAAACATCATAATTGGACCTGCCTTCACTATTACCTCTGGCAGCTCATTCCATCTACACATGACCATCTTTAGACTTTAAACCCTAGAGATACAGTGTGGAAACAGATCCTTCAGCGCACTAGATCAGCACTGACCAGCGATCACCAGTGCACATTAGTTCTACCCGACACACTGGGGACAATTTACAGAAGCCAATCAACCTACAAACCTGCACGTCTTTGGAGTGCGGGGGGAAACCGGAGCACCCGGAGAGAACTCACGCGGTTACATGGGAGAATGTACAAATTCCGCGGAGACAACGCCCGTAGTCACGATGGAACACGGGTCTCTGGCGTTGTAAGGCAGTGACTCTACCGCTGCGCCGCCACTGTGCCGCCCACGAATGTGTTTGAAAGTCCCTTATAAACCTTCCCCCTCAACCTTTGCCCTCTAGTTTCAGATTCCCCTACTCTCGGAAAAAGACTGTTGTTATTCACTTTAGTTAGCTCAGCTCCTCGTGATTTTATAAACCTCTATAAGGTCACCCCCTCAGCCTCCGATGCTTCAGGGGAAAAAAGTACTAGCCTATCCATAACAAAAACTCTTCGACCATTGAAGAATGACTCACATGCTGTGCCTCCGTGCAGCTAATGAAGTGGCTGTGGATGCCCACAGCTCATATACGTGACATTCTTCATTGACTGAGGAAGAACATTAACCAGTGAGCTTGTCACAGTGATTTCGGATGAGTAGGAAGTGCACGAATCCATTTGACCTGGATTTGCAGATGTGATGATGGTGAAGCTGTTTGCGTTTGTTGGCATTTCACTGTGAAACTGAGAGTGACATCTGGCATGCTCGTGTACACAGCTAAATGTCAGTGTAAAGATACTGCTGGTGTTACACTGCTCCTCCATAGAGTGCACTGTTGTAGCCTTATAATCAGTAGAGAAGTCACGGCTCTGATGAGAATGTCAACAGCTATGCCAGAAGTTTGCTTTATGGAGAACGCCGTATTGGGTTTGACAAGATGCAACTGAGATTTTAATATCACACAAGGACCAAATTCTGTAAAGTTCAAAAGAAAATCAATAATCCTATCAAGTGGTTAATATTGCAGCCTCTGCTGTATTCTTGTGTGTTTGTCCCAATCTTTAATTTGTTAGACTTTCGACTTTCGAGATACAGCGCGGCCAACCGAGTCCACGCCGACCAACGATCCCTACACACTAGCACTATCCTACACACACTTGGGATCATTTACAATTGCTTTTCCCAAATCCAATTAACCTACAAACGTGTACATCTTTGTAGGGTGAGAGTAAACCAAAGCTCCCGAAGAAAACCCACGTGGTCACAGGATGAACATATAAACTCAGTAGAGATAGCACTATAGTCAGGATGGAACCCGGGTCTCTGGTGCTCTGAGACAGCAACTCGACCACTGTGCCACTGTGCCACTGTGCCACTGTGCCACTACCAAACCTGTTCTCTGCAAAACATTTCAAAAGTTATAATAATTGGAAACTTTTACTTCATGATTTGCTGTCTGTAGGAATACATCAATCTGATTGCTTTTGGCCTGGTCTACAAGGAGCCTGCCTGGAATTGTTAGCCCAAGTAGCCTCCTTCGTTGCATAACTATTGCATGAATCTATGACTTTTTTTCCTTTCTTTACTCCTTTAGAGTGCTCCTGAAAATGACCACACTAAGAACATAGGATGTAGAACAGTGCAGCAAAGGGTCGGTCTCTTTGGCCCAGGATGTCTGTGCCCAACATGATACTAAGTGGAACTAATACCTTTTGTTTGAACATGATCCAAATCCTTCCATTCCCTGTCCATTCATGTGCCGATCTAAAAGCGTCTTCAACATCACTATCTTATCTGCCAAGTCTGGCAGTGTGTTCTTAGCACTTACCACTTCCTATGTAAAAAAAATTGTCCTTTACATCTTCTTTAAATTTTCTCTCATCACCTTAAAGCCAAATCCTTTGATATTTGACATTTCCACTCTGGGGAAATGATTCTGATTGTCAGCTCTATCTATGTCTCTCACCATTGTATGAACTTTTATCATTTCTCCTCTCAGCCTCTAACACTCCAGAGACAACTGTCCATTTGTCTAGCCTCTCCTTATAGCTAATGCTCTTTAATCTAGACAACATCCTGGTAAACCATTTCTGCAGTCTCTCCAAAGCCTCCATATCCTTCCTGTGATGGTGTGACCAGAACTGCACACAGTGCTCCAAATGCGGCCTAACCAAAGTTTTATAAAGCTGCAACATGACTTGCTGACTCTTATACTCAATGGCCCATCGATGAAGGCAAGCATACTAAATGCCCTTGTTTTACCACCCCATCTACTTATGTTGCTGCTTGCAAGGACGCAGCGATCTCTCAGTACATCAACGCTGTGAAAGGTCCTGACATTAACTATATACTTTCTCCTTACATTTGACCTCTTGAAAAAACTCAGTCAAGCTTATAAGGCACTAGACAAAGTGGACCCGTTGCGCCCAAACCTCTCCTGCATTGGTGCAACACCCTGTCCTCCACCCCTCCCCTCTCCCCTCTCCCAGCTCCCCCACTCCCCCCTACCCTCCCTCCCTCCTTCCCTCCCCCTCCCCTCCTTTTAAACTTTAAAATATGAATAACTTTAAAAATATAACACCGATTTCAATAAAACTACTTGCATTATCACTAAAGTGACAATGGTGAGTAAGGTGGGCCTAAAATTGTTGTGCTATCATGTACCGTTTTGGCTGAAGTTCAGTCACAAACAAAATAACAAACGAGAGTTTTAGTATATAGATGGCGTACCTCGGGTGGAACCATGAAGGCTGCTCCAAATGAGTCCATTCTCTTCCAAATCCAACTAAATTCTGTCTCTATAAATCCTCTCCAATAGCTTCCCTACAACTGAGGTGAGGTTCACTGGCTTATAGTTTCCTCGATTGTCCTTATTTCCCTTCTTGAACAAAGGAACAACATTGGCTATTCTCCTTTCTCCCAGGACATTGCCTGGGGCTAGAGAGGATACAAAGATCTTTGTCAAGGGGTCTCTCCCCTTTGTCAATGACCTGGGATAGATCTCATTCGCCCTGGGACGTAGCCATCTTAATGCTCTTCAAGAGACCCAACACTACCTTCTTCTCTCTCGTTTATTATATTGTTTACAGTGCGCTGTGTTTATTCTGTTGGGCTGCTGCAAGTAAGAATGCCATTGTTCTATCTGGGGCATATGACAATAAAACACTCTTGACTTGACTCCCTTCTTGATGCCAAAGTGCCCTTGTATGTTAGCAACCCGACACTGATCTTGCTATGCTCCAAGTCTTTCTCCATGGTCAATATAAATGCAAAGTACTCGTTTCGTATCTGGTCTATATTCTCTGGCTCCAAACATAAATTCCCTAAGGCTTTAGTTACCTGCCTTAATATCGTCTTCTCTAGTTTTGCACAAATGTTGTTCAATTGAAATACAGTAACCAAGTGGTCAGTCAGGTTACTTGACTAATATTTGGAGTCCTGTAGTAATGATCTAAAGACATTTCAAATTCCAACATGGCAGATGGAAAATTTAATACATAAAGGTAAATAAATCTGGAATTAAAATAAAAACCATCCTCTTTAATGGCAATCACAAAACAACCAGATTATCATGTCTGAAGAAGGGTCCTGACCCGAAACGTCACCCATTCTTTTTCTTCCAGAGATGCTGCCTGACCTGCTGAGTTACTCCAGCACTTTGTGTCTATCTCTGGTATAAACCAGCATCTTGTTTCTTCAGATTATCACGTAGCCCATCTGGTTCACCAATATCCTTTACGGAAGGAAATCTGCCACCCTTACCCTGTCTGGCCTTTGTGTTGCCTGAAAACTGTTGATGTTGTAACTGCCCTCCGAGACGGTCCTGCAATCAATCCAGGATGGATAATAAATAGTGGCCTGGCCAGCAACATCCACTTCTCCTGAACAAATAAATACAGAATATGTGGGTAGGATGTGGTCTGAAGCACGATCATGCAAGTCAAGGAAGTGTGAGGGATGACGCGCCAAGAGCTTTGCAGGAGAACAGGCTTTCTGGGGTTCATCAACTATCTGAATGACTTCCTCCCCCATCTGAATGAGAACCACACACCGTGTGAACCACTCAGACAGCTGACCAAGAAGGAAGTGGAATGATGCTGGTTGATGCTCGCAGTCATGCTGGCAAACACATTAAGAGACAATGACCGTAGAGATGCATTGTGTTAGTTCATGATAAAAAAAAAGAGCTAACACCGCAGACAGATGTGAACCAATGTTCACCAATGTTTTGTCAGATGTAAACATAGGCAGGCAGAGCTCGAACAGTCTGAGGAGTCTGAAGAAGGGTCCCAACTGGAAATGTCACCTATCCATGTTCTCTTCAGATGCTGCCTGAACAGCTGAGTTATTCAAGCACTTTGTATTTTCTTTCGTGAACCAGCTTCTGCAGTTCCTTGTTGCCAGAGCTCTAACTGACCAAAAAATGTGTGACATACAAAATCGAAAAAGAGCTACAGGATCTGATGTTTGAAGAAATTTCACCAGTATATATATGAGAGACCTGCACAAAGTGCTGGAGTAACTCAGCGGATTGTGCAGCATCTTTGGAGGGCATGGATTGATGACGTTTTGGGTTGAGACTCTCCTCTGACTGATTGTAGTAAAGGGGAGAAAGCTAGAGGTGAGATAAAGCCTGGCAAGCGATAATTGGAAGAAGGAACTACAGAAGCTGGTTTAAACTGAAGGTAGACACAAAAAGCTGGAGTAACTCAGCGGGATAGGCAGCGTCTCTGGAGAGAAGGAATGGGTGACGTTTCGGGTCGAGGACCTTCTTCAGACTGGTTATGGATAAGGGAAACGGGAGGCAAAAACAGTGATGTGGAGAGATAAAGAACCATGAATGAAAGATATGCAAAAAAGTAACGATGATAAAGGAAACAGGCCATTGTAAGCTGTTTGGAGGGTGAAAATGAGAAGCTTGGGTGGGGGAGGGATAGAGAGAGAGGGAATGCTGAGGCTACCTGAAGGGAGAGAAATCAATATTCATACCACTGGGCTGTAAGCTGCCCTAGCGAAATATGAGATGCTGTTCCTTCAATTTGCGTTTTGCCACCCATTCCTTCTCTCCAGAGATGCTGCCTGTCCCGCTGAGTTACTCCAGTATTTTGTGACGATCTTAAGTGATAAGTGGATACAAGTGAGGGGGATTAATTGGCGGAGGGTGGGCCAAGGCTAGAGATAATAGTAGACAAAGATAGGGAGAGGAGTAAAACGAGAAGCCAGGGGAAGGGATGTAGGTGGAAGGGAATGGCCACAGGAGGGGGAGGGGGAGGGGGAAGGGAGAAGGGTGGAATGATAGTGGGAAAAATGAGGAGGCACCCACTGGGCCACAGGGAAATACCCATCCCATTGCGCACTCATTTCTCCCACTACCCTGTTGCAAGAACAGTGATGCATTTTTATGTGAGCCAGATCTTCAACGAGATCTTGTTGTGCATTACCGTCCGGCCACCATAGGAATCGTAAGTAGTCCACGTGTTTTTTCGATAGCTTGACCTGATAAAACATTGTTTTGATATCTGCCATCAAGGCTACCGGCTCTTGTCTGAATTTGATAAAGACTCCGATGAGTGAGTTCGTTAAGTCTGGACCCTGTAACAGTTGACCGTTAAGTGATTTACCCTTGAAAACCGCAGCACAGTCGAAGACCACTCTTAATGTTCCCTTCTTTGAATGATACACCCCAAGGTGTGGGATATACCAAAGTTCTCCATCACTTCGATTTCACTGGTCTTCCGGTACCCTTTCAGCTTAACCATTATTAATCATTTCTGAGAGGAAAGATGTATATTCATCATGAAATTGAGCATTTTTATGTGATTTAAAGAGCAATTTGTAGGAGGCAGTATTTCAGTGTGCCTGCTGCCCTTGTCTTTGATGGGGATCATGGGTAGTCGGGCCCATTAACAGCCATTTGCTAATGGCATGCACTGCCACATACAGTGGGATAGTAGTGGTAGGAGGGCGAATGTTTAGAGACCAAAGGATACAAAGTGTTGGAATAACTCAGCAAGGCAGGCAGCATCTCTGGAGAACATGGATAGGTAACGTTTTCGTTCAAGATCCTTCATCGGAGAGGTCAAGACCTTCTTAGAGATGTTGATAGAGACAATCAGACAACCTGGTTTTCCCTCGGTTGTACCAAAGTTCCTTTGTGCAGTTGGAGCTGCACAAATCCAAGCAGGGGGAGAATATTCATTCCATCATTCTTTTGACATGTGTCTTATTGATGTTGAAAAGGCTCTCAGGTGGCGGAAGGTGAATCACTCAACACAAAATAACCAGCCTTTGGTTGCTCTCACAACCACAATATTTACGTGGCTCCTCCAGTTGAGTTTCTGAAGAATGCCGAAGCTGAAGACCACAGAAATGAGAACAGGAGGGGTGAAACGCATCTCGCGTTCCCCATGAAAATTAGATCTTTCTCTCTCCTCATGGCTCAGAAACCTTGAGTCAGAATGTTCAAGGCCCACTCCATGGACTTAAGCAAAACAATCTGGACTGATGTCCCTTATTAATAATTGTGGAGTTCTTCACATTTGGAGGTGCTATATTTTGAAAAAAAACATGCATCGAGTTAACCTCATCTACTGCATCCGGTGTTCCCCATGTGGCCTCCTGTACATTGTACATTACATTCTAAACGTAGACTCGGGGACCATTTTACCAAACTCGGTCCGTCAAGGCCAACTGGTTCTCCCGGTTGCTAACCATTTTAAGTCCTCTTCCCATTACCACACTGAACTTTCTGTCCTGGGCCTCCTCCATTGCTGGATTGAGGCCACACACAAACTGGGGGAACAGCACCTCATATTCCGCTTGGGTAGCTTACTGCCCAACACTATGAACATTGAATTCTCTAATTTTAGGTAACCTCTAACAACCCCCCCCATCTCTACCTCCCCTTTATCCTCCACACTCCTGTGACCGTGTGGACTTTCTCCAGGTGCTCCAGTTTCCTCTCACATTCCAAAGTTGTGCAAGTTTCTAAGTTAATTGTCGTCTGTAAATTGGCCCTAGTGTATAGAACGAGAGCTAGTGTGCTGGTGATCATTGGGTGGCGTGGACTCGGTGGGCCAAAGGGCCTGTTTCCATTATGTATCTCTAAAGCAAACAAAATTAAACTAAAACTGCCTATCAAAAATCCCTCTTGCCTGTGTTCACACATTACCTGTCTCGCTTTGTGTTGCCCCTCCTGTCCTAGCTTTCTCCCCCCCCCCCCTCACCCCCTCACCCCTCCCTCAATCAATTTGAAGAAGAATCCTGACTCAAAACGTCACCAATCCATGTTCTCCAGGGAAGCTGCCTGACCCGGTGAGTTACTCCAGCACCTTGTGTCTTTTTTAAAAAAAGATTCTCTCTACTTTCTGTAGGTGTTGCAAAATATTCCGTGACGCCATTTCAAAGTAGAGCAGGTAAATAAGTCACACATGGATCAATATCAATCAATGCTCCCTTGCTTCATGCTGCACTTCATGGAAGGAGTTGTGGAATTATGAAGGTGGCAATTCTTCTTTCGTGTTCATCATTCAAATGTTACATCGCTGTCATCGTCCGTCCTGAAAAGGGCGCAAGCTTCCGGCGACAGTCAGTGGGAGCCATCACTTGTGCAGTAGACGATGGTGGCAGCAGAATTAGCTCAGGACAGTTCCAGTTTCCAGCCCCATGACGCGGACACTTCTGCTATGGGGCCAAAGTGGCACTAGGTATGCATGTTTAGTGCATTTGACTGAGGACAAACTTCTGCCGTATTGTCATATTCTTATTTATTGGAGTTCACTGTGCGCAAATTAGCTGTTGCATTTCCTTTGTTACAATAGTGACTGCATTAACAATGTAGTTCATTGGGGATAAATGCAGCATATTTTTAAGCTTCAAGCCCCATTAGCTGAAACAATGGTCAATCTACAGGCAGCAATACAGTGATGTTGTTGCTGTTGTGATTAGCAGCTACATTTGGAAAGTTTGGGGGCTATTACTCTTCAAAGCGACGAGGCAGAGTCTCAGTGGATTCTGTGTTTGGATCAGGCTGGCAGGTCGCAGCTTTGCTTTTCGACAGTAGGAAGCCTAGAGGTAGAACAGCAGAAAGAGATAATATGCACTGGTGATCTCATGCGAGTTCATTACTTTTCTATTCACCTCTTGTTCCCTCTCGCTGATTACTCTGATCGTGGCATGGGAAAATGCCTGGGTGCAAGAGGTTATGGACGAGGCTGAACTTTTCACCCTGTGATGTGCTCATTCATCACAGAGCATTGACAAAGCTCAGTGGGCCCAGGACTCATCCTCCTCTGAGACAGCAACCGCATCTGCACAGTTAAACCTGTTGGACCTTAAACGCGGTGAACCTTGCCTCGTTGAGTGATATCAGAGCAGAGTGCAGAGCGTAATAATTTGTACATCCAAAAAAATGTTTGGTTTAAGCTGGATTTACAATCCCCATCACAACATGTACGCAGACTGGTCCCCAGCAGCCTATAGGTAAGAGAATGCAAAGTGCATCATACCAGAGGCAGCCTTTTAAATACTAACAATGCCTTCTTTCCCACTCTCTTTTATTTTAGTATTATTTAGGTTCGAACTAAATTGCATGTGGTTTATAAGCAGCTATGAAATGAACCTACGTACCCTTGATCCCTAGAATAGAGAGCCTTTTCCTGATCCCATGTAAATGATCGAGGGAGAGGCGTGGTGAGCAACTAGAATGTGGTTGAAGGTCAGTGTTGTTGGGGTTGGGGTTGGGGTTGGGTCCCAGAGGGAGAGGAGAGTAATCCCGTGGCTATATCTCCATGGCCTAACTTTCTGATCAGCCTCAAACAGTGTCAGCAGAGAATCACCACAACCCTTCAACATGTATACAACATAGTTATTTTTCGCACAGATGTTGTGTGTATATAGAATAAAGCTGCTCGAGGAAGCATTTGAGGCAGGTATAATGACAACATTTAAAAGACATTTGAGAAAGGACATGGATAGGAAAGGTTTAGCAGGACATGGAGCAAATGCAGGCAAATAGGACTAGCTTACATGGGACATTTTGATCAGCATGGACGACTTGGGCTGAAGGGCCTGCAACTGTGCTCTATGACTCTATGACTGTATGATTATGACTGCAATTGATATTACCCCTAAAATTACCCCAAATCATTTATAAGTGCAAACCTTCATTGGAGTTTAAACCCCATTCATCTCTAAACTGAGAATAAGCGTTACTTAATTGTTCGAAACCAGCACAAACGTGAACATGGTTGAGATGATCTGTGGATGATTGCAGCAGTATATATTACCCTGACACAACATGGTTGTTTTCTTTCTCTTTGAACCTGGTGGAACTGAAATCCTATCCTAAATATTGCACGTGAACGGTCCACATTGATCTGCCATGCAATTCACAGGAGCTCCTGCATGTTCTGGAGCACTCTGCGATGCTCACAAGGCATTGACTACTCCACCGCATGCAATTCACTGGAAAGTGTTTTATTATCTGAAAGATAACTCACTGACAGCTGCCTATTATCCTGTAAGTAACTCGGTGGCAGTTATCTGTAATAATCAGTGTAATTCAGTCCTGGCTGTTTATTAACGTCTGCATAACTCACTGCTCCTCATGTTTTATCCTCAGGATAAATTGGTGCCAGTCATTTATTATCATGGTACAATCAGCCATTTAACATCCATTAAAATTCGCTGCTGTATTTCTATGCCACTAAAGGAGTACTATTTTGTCCATCATCTCTGCATGATATGTGAATATGATAGTACTGCTTTAGTATCTACCAGGGAGCAAGTCTATTTCCAATTACATGGTACGGCAATCAATAATAGTTACCAGACTACACTGGCGTGACAATAGAAGCAAAAAACACTTCGATTATTTTTATTTTTTGTATTCACTATTCAGGATACGGGCATCGCTAATAAGGCCAGCGATTATTACCCATCCCTAATGGTCCATGAGAAGGTGGTGGTACATGCTCTGTACATGCTCTCCCTCGGCCAAATCATTCAAAGGCACGGCATTTATTTCCACTGCTATGCGGTTGACACACAGCTTTATCTCCCCCTGAAACCCAACAACCGGTCAAATTTAATCAGCCTCATGCACTGCCTTGAGGACATAAAATGTTGGATGGCACAGAACTTCCTTCAACAAAACAAAAGCAAGTCTGAGGTCATCCTATTCGCACCCCCCCCCCCCCCCCCCCCCCCCCCGACTCCATCAAAACGATAACAGGCATCCTTGGAAGCCTATCCTCCCTAGTCAAACCGCATGTCAAAAACCTTGGCGTGATATTTGACTGCATTAAAGTTTGACAAGCAAGTAAACACTGTGGTAAAAGCCAGCTTCTTCCAGTTTCGTACCATAGCTAAAATCAAACCATTCCTCCAATTTGACGACATTGAAAAAATCATCCACGCATTCATTTCCTCCCGCCTAGACTACTGCAACTCCCTATACACTGGGATCAGCCAATCATCCCTGTCCCGCCTGCAATTGGTCCAAAACACCGCAGCGAGACTCCTGACGGGTACCCGTAATAGGGACCACATCACCCCGATTCTGGCCTCTCCCCACTGGCTCCCAGTACTGTACAGAATCAACTTCAAGCTCCTTCTATTCACATACAAAGCCCTAAATGGCCTTGCCCCCCCACCTATAAAAAATCTTCTAACCCACCACTCTATCTCCAGGTCCCTCAGGTCGGCCGATTTGGGGCTACTCACTATCCCGCGGTCTAGGCTTAAGCTCAGGGGTGACCGCGCTTTTGCGGTTGCAGCTCCTAGACTGTGGAACAGCATCCCTCTCCCCATCAGAACTGCCCCCTCCATCGACTCCTTTAAGTCCAGGCTCAAAACCTATTTCTACTCCCTAGCGATTGAGGCCCTCTGAGGGGGCGCTGTGAACTGTTTATGTATGTGCTGTTATGTTTGTGTGCCATTGTATGTTCGTTTCTTAGTACCTGAACTGATGTACAGCACTTTGGTCAACGTGGGTTGTTTTTAAATGTGCTATACAAATGAAATTGACTTGACTTAAAGTATTACAATCCATCTTGGGATGGTAGTCCCGCATTGTGTTGGGGGTAAGGAGTTAAACCGTGGGCAATGAAGGATAGGGTATGCTTTCCCAAATCACAGTGTTATGTGGCATGGAGTGGAAGGTGCAGTAGTAGTGTTCCCCAGGAGCCTTCTTTCCTTGTCCTTCATGGTGGTCGAGGTCACAGCTCGGGGAAAGTCTGGGTGAATAACCAATGGTGCACACTGCAGCAAATCTGTGATGGTGGGTTGAAATCAATGTTTCGTGTTATGGAAAGGTGCCAATCATACAGACTATTTTGTGCTCAATGGTGTTGAACTTTTAAGTTTGTATGACATAAACATGGATTGAATAACTTCAATTGGATTCACAGTCATCGAGCATGGAAACAGGATCTTCGGCCCAACTTGCACATCGCAACCAAGATACCCATATACGTATACTTAACTAGTTCCACCTGCCCGCATTTCCCCCTTATCCTTCTGAACCTTTCCTATATATGTACCTGTCCAAATGTCTTTTAAATGTTGTTATAGTACCTGCCTCAACTACCTTTCTGGCAGCCATTCCATACACTCACCAACATTTGTGTGAAAAAACTGCCCTTCGGGTTCTTATTAAATCTTTCCCCTTTCACATTAAACCTATGCTCTCTGATTTTAGATTCCTAACTTTGGGTAAAAGAACCTGTGCATCTACCTCATGATCTTATACACTTCCGTGAGGTCACCCCTCTCCCTCCTGCTCTCCAGGGAATGGAGTCCTAGCCTGCCCAACCTCTCGCTATGGCTCACGTGCTCAAGTCCTGGCAATATTCTTTGTAAATCTTCTCTGCACTCTTTTCAGCTGAACAACATCTTTGTTATAGGAGAGTGACCTAAACTGAACACTGTACTCCAAATGCGGCGTCACTAACGTTTTGTACAACTGTAACATAATATCCCAAATTCTACCCTCAATATTTTATTTCTATAAAATATTTCACATTATGGACGTCTAATTATCATCCATCTGGAGCGAGTAATCGGCAAACACTTTCAGTTTTAACTAACTGCAGGCACATAGTAAGACAAATGATCTTCATAAACAGGACTGTGTGGTTTATAGGAAACTATCAAGATGAGGTAATGGGACAGTTTCAGAAGAGCACAATTTATGTTCAAAGCTATTGCTAGGATTCTCTGAAAGGAAGTTTACAGATGATGAACAATTGTCGATGAATATTTTCAGGGCAATTTGCTTAATCTGTTGGGGAGAGTTAGTCCGTTAGAATGTTCCCTTTATAACTTATGAATCTAAATTGTAATCCACTTCAAACCAATGAGTTGGAAATCATTTTCTGTTAGCTAGTGGGCGGAATCAACCAAGCTTCATAAGTGTTTGGAAATCTACAGCACAAAAGGCTTGTAATTCTGAATTAATTGCTGCTGATTTGGCAGCTCATTTCACGAATACTGTTGCACTTCGCCAACAGCATAACCATCCGCGTACATTTTGGATGTGGTATTTCAAAATAGTTTTTTTTTATTTTAATGTGAATGTTAGGAAGAAAAAGTAATGGAAGTACTCGGGTAGCCCCACTGAAGGAAGCGGCAATGAATTAAAAAAATATGAGAATTAAAAAAATATGAGTATAATTAATATGTTGATAATATCTGGAAGGGTCCTAAATTATACGCTCCAGTGCTTCCCAATGCAGAGCAGAAGTAAGTGTTGCCAGTGTCAATTACATCCTAATAAAACTGCACAAATTTCACTTTTTGTGCCAATGATTTTCCTTCACATCCCACATTGTAATTGTATCAGTGTCAAGTCTAAGTTGATGATAAATTATACCAAGGCTCTTGGCTTTTCACAATCCCAGCGTAAACTGTGCCCAAATGTGGGCTGCATTCCAGGTTATTTTCTCCTAAATTCTCCACGCACAGCATTTAAATATCATTGAGCGTAAAGTTTATCCGAAGCTTCTGTAAAAAGGGAGTGTTTTGTGAAGTATCATTTTGTGAATACAAAATTGCATTCAAATCTTTATTTTGCGTTGCAGAGTGATGGTTTGGAGTAACTTGATTAATACCGCCAAAAGGAGGGTTGCCTCTCTAAATAATATGACTTTTCGGTCAGTACTTAATCCATTAACTCATCATAATGGATTTTTAAACAACTGAAGATCACTTTACGGGTCAATATGGGTAATTTTCATCATTTCATTGGTGACTAGGTGGACGTGAGAGCTGGCTGTTTTTATGGACAGAATACGGCCAGTTTAGTTCACTTGGCCGTCATGAAGCTTATTGTTTTTTATCGTGCAAAGGATCGTTACTTCGATTTCTGCTGGATGTAACTTGAAATTCCCCAGCTCAGGGCATCTGCAGATGAATTCAATTGAAAAAGCCAGCTCATTCCTGAGAAACTCTAGACCACAATATTTACCCAAGAAGAATGGTGTCATATGAAGTTCTGACTTCCGCAGAAAAGATTAGCAGCTCCCATAAAACCTGCATCATGCATTCCAAAGTTCAAAGTGTTCGAATATAATCCAACTCCAGCCAGGTGCCCGAATCATAACATTACACATAGACATACACAAGTGTCAATAAATGCACCACTCTTATTGCACCCTTTTCAGAACCTCTGCATCTACTTCATGGAGACCCTATATATCTTAGGGCTTATTTGCTCTGACTCGCATTTACCTGATAGGCTCAATCACTGTGAACAGGCATGTGATAAATTCCCAAATTATGTGCAGTCTACCTTCCAAAGTCCTCAACATTAAAAGAGAATATTTTATATCTTTCCTTCTTCCTGAATGCAAAGAGCTTTGATGGTATGTTTATTTTCACTTTGTTACTCCATTCACCTCAAACTCTCATCAGAGGTGACATTATTGCCCGTGACAGGCCACACTATCATACATCCTATCATACGTCCAGTCCATTGTCTTTAGTACACAGTGTCGGCAGTCCTAGTAACTGTAGGATATTGAGATACTAACTGCCCCAAAGGTGGATGAGCGTTGAAGATGGGGATTTCCATTCATATGGGACTCTCCCGGCCACTGGACTCAGTTCCTTCATAAAGATTGTGTTGTTACTGTGGACAAACCAGCTTTACCACACTGAGAAAGAGGTGCCTGAGGCATAAAATATCAACATTCCAGTTTTCTTGCCCTCCATTATAGTCTCATGATGACAGGTCGGGTGAACCTGGCAGTCCCTAGCCACCAATCTGTATGTAGGTCGTGATAGTTCAATGGTCATCTGCCACCTGGACTGGATATCTCTCCAAAGTCCATGTCACCAGTCTTCAGGCAGCAGTCCTTAGACATTGACCCCTCTGCATCCATTCTGTGGATGGATACCTTACTCCTTGTGGAGGAAGGAACTGCAGATGCTGGTTTAAATCGAAGATAGACTCAAAAAGTTGGAGTAACTCCAAGGTTTTCTGTCTACCTTCGATACCTTACTCCTTATTCCCCAAGATACATGTAACATGGACAAATGAGATACACAAACACAGAGAGGGTTGAGTCCATAAAGGTAGTCATTCAAACCAACCGCTGCCATTAATTACATGAGCACTAAATATACTAAGATTCTCATTTCATTCAATACATTCACAGGATTTCAGACCAGTAATTATTTCCAGACAGCAAAGGTATGAAATTAAAGTTCCTCCATGTTGTTTTACATTACACATGCACGTGGATATTGGGCCAATATGAAGATGTGGCCAATAAGGGAACATAGCGACAAGAGCAAAAATCGATATATTCCATCCTCACCAAAATAGATTCAGTTTCATGGTGAGACATGGTATTTATTTCCATCAGTTTTTTTCATTTCACTTCTTATAATAACAAAATAAATATTAGATTTCTAGACTTTTAGATGTATGCAGAGACATTATCCACAAGTTAGAGCTCCACAAATCTCACCCTGGAAATAGCCTGTGAAAACTCTCTCTGTGAAAACACGACATCAGCTACGAAGGTTGTTGGCTGCCACCTTCCCCCCCCCCCATTGATGAACTGTACACTGCAAGGGCCAGGAAGCGAGTGGGCAAGATCATCTCTGACCCCTCTCACCCTGGCCACATAATCATTGAAGCACTTCCCTCTGGAAGGCGACTCCGGACTGTCAAAGCAGCCACAGCCAGACATAAAAACAGCTTTTTTCCACGAGTGATAGTTCTACTCAATAACCAAAGTCTGTGGTCTCTTTTTTGCTCTGGTTTATTTTCACCCACATGTTTAGACCATAATGTTGTATCCTTATTGTTTTGATGTATTTATGCTTTATTCTTAATCGTTAACTGTATGGTTGTGTTGTCATTTGTGAGCGGAGCACCGGCACATTCCTTGTATATGCACATACTTGGCCAATAAACTTATTCATATTCATTCATAAAGGGAAATGGTTGATGTGTAGGAGAGATGCAAATAGGCCCGAGTGATCGGAAACACAATATGGGTTTTAGTATTGCTGCCTTTTATCAGCATTGATGATTTTTATATTCTTATTCCAATTGTCCACCAGTACCAAATTACAAAGCTCAGATTCATAAGCAATTTTTCAATTTATTTGCATTTCATATCTCAAAAATTCATGCACATGGAAATTATTTTCAGTACAAGAAAGGTTTCTAACAAATGTAATGTCGAGTAATTCAGAATGTTATAAAAATAAAAAGTTCACATCATTTAATTTATGATCAGTTGGTACTGATGTAATTCTAGTTCATAGGTTCTTTGTAACTTCAAAATCATCTCGTCTGGCAACAATTTTGATTGTATTGGTATAATAATGTAAAGTTTCAATGCTCTGTATTGACACATTAGTTGAATGTTACACAGACTGATGTCCGATAGATCGTTCATCAGCGTATTATTCCTATACAATCTGAATATCTGTGATTCCTTGAGGTACAAGTTCAAAATATTCATTACATTCCAGTTGGAACTCTATTTAGTTTAGATTGAGAGACACAGTGTGGAAACAGGCCCATCGGCCCATCGAGCCTGTACCAACCAATGATCACCCATATTATTAGCTCTATCCTGCATACTAGGGACAACTTAGAGAAGCCAATTAACCTACAAACCTGCACATCTTTGGGATGTGGGAGGAAACCGGAGCACCTGGAGTAAACCCACACAGTCACAGGGAGTAGATGCAAACTCGGTACAGACAGCGCCGATTCTTTTTATGTGACCCCTTCTAAATTTATCATCTATCCTTTCCATAATGTATTCTAACAGTGGTCATTGATGGAATGTACTTCAAGTATTATGCCCTGCATAAGAGAATGTTTATGTTGTAAATGGTGAACAGTTAGTTCCCAAGACTTGGAAGCTCTAAGTATGTTGTGGACAGATCCAAAAAATAATCACAAAGGCTAATGGGATGTTTGCCCTTGAAGGGAAGAGCAGGCAAACAGAATTAACTGTGCAAAGTTCTGGTTGGACCACACCTGAAGTAAATAGTTCCAAGCACTTCATCCCAGTGAGGATGTGTGGGCGGAAGGGATGCAACATAGATGTATCAGGATAACATCTTAATTCCAAGAGTCAGTTTACATAGATTAAGTATGTACCAAAGAAGGTTCTTTTCACTGGAATTTAGAAGAATAGGGATGGCTTGAGTGAAGTTTGCAAGATGTTAAGAAGAAATTATAGAGCGAACAATCAAAAACAATTTCCACTTGCTGAAGAGTCTTGGATTTAGGGGCATAGGCCACAAAATCTGGGCCAGATCTTGCAGGATGTTAGGAAATACCTATGCGCGCACATTATGGTTGAAATTTTGAACTCTATTCCACTGGTAGCAATTGATTATTGGTCAGTTGTTAATTTCAAATTACTAATGATAATTTGAGCAAAAAACAAAGTGTTGGAGGAGCTCAATGGTCAGACAGCATCTGTGGAGGGAAATGGACAGACAATGTTTCAGGTTGGAACCCTTCTTGAGACTGAAGCAGTCTAAATGCCTCCAGCACTTTGATTTTTGCTCAAGATTCCAACGCCTGCAGTCTCTTGTGTCTCCGCTATTCTCCAGTGTCGAGAGAGATGGGCAACTGGATTATAGATTTATCATGGTGTCAATGATAGACTGAACGTGTTCAAGGGCTAAATTCTCCAGGTTCGTGCAGTGGTCTCTGTGGAAGGAGCAAGGCCGATGACTTGCCAATGGTCAATCTGTACAGTACATAAATGTCACATGCTTCTTAAGGGCTTCAATTAAGATTTGCAAGGAAGAATGAGGTGATATTAACTGGAGGGCACTATTCCAAAAGGGATACACGAACAGAGATATCTAGGTGTGCATGTGCATAGTTTATTGGGAGTGAAAGAATAAGTTGAGAAAGTAGTTAAAAACATATGCGATCCAGACTTTATAAATAGAGGCATATGGTATAAGACCATAAAGGTCTGCGAATATTTATAAAATACTGGTTCACCCACAATTGGATTAGTGTGTTTTGTTCTGGGTGCCACATTTTAAGCAAGATGTAAAGCTTTTAGATGGGATGCAGAAGAGATTTACCAAAATGATTCCAGGGCCGAGGAATTCTAGTTATGTGGGTAGACTGGAGAGTCGGGGGTGTTCTCCTTGGAACAGAGGAGGTTATCACGTGATCTGATAGAGGGTCAGATAGAGTAGTTTAGTTTCGTTTAGAGATACAGCGATGAAACAGGCCCTTCAGCCCACATAGATCGGCCCACCGACCAGCAATCACCGCACATTAACACTACCTTACACACCTGGGGACAATTTTACATTTATACCAAGGCAATTAACCTACAAACCTGTACATCTTTGGAGTGTGGGAGGAAACCGAAGATCTCGGAAAAAACCCCACATAGGTCAGGGGAGAATGTTAGACAGACAGACAGACAGACAGACAGACAGACAGACAGACAGACAGACAGACAGACAGACAGACAGACAGACAGACAGACAGACAGACAGACAGACAGACAGACAGACAGACAGACAGACAGAGACAGAGACAGACAGACAGAGACAGACAGACAGACAGACAGACAGACAGACAGACAGACAGACAGACAGACAGACAGACAGACAGACAGACAGACAGACAGACAGACAGACAGACAGACAGACAGACAGACAGACTAGATAAGGTAGATAGATAAGGTAGATAGATAAGGTAGATAGAATAGGTAGACAGAAAGAAGATTCCCATTGGTGGTGGGTTTTCTTGAAAACTAGGGGTCATAAAATGAAAGTTATTTGATGAAGAAGCTAAAGTTATGTGAGGGTAAATTATTTTTTTCATTCTGATTATTTGGAGCTTGGAATGCACTGCATGAGTGTTCGTGAAGGCAGATTCGACTAATGCATTCAAGAGGAACCTGAGAGGAAGAAAAATATGCTGTGTAATACGGATAGGGCAGGAAGTGACAAGAGCTCGGGTGCTTTTCTATAGAGCTAGTATGAACTTGACAGGCTGAATAATTTCCTTTGCTCTGTAACCATTCAGTGAAATTGTGACAAAGATTCCATTGCTTTGTGGACATTCAGGCTGATAGCATCCTCCTATCACTTAGTTTAATATTATGATTTTTTTTTCAAAAATTAAACATTTCAATGAACTTTAAAATTCAAAAAGTTTAAAATACCTACAAGTTGATAGGTTAATTGACTTGGAATAAATGGAAACATGTCCTTAGTGTGTGTAGGATAGGGTTGACGTGCAGGGATTGCTGGTCAGTGTGGACTCGGTGGGCCGAAGGGCCTGTTTCCGCGTTGTATCTCCAAACTCTAAACATCATGCATGAATATTGATGGTACAGAAAATGTATGTTTAGTAATTATGAAATATCACAAAATGAATGTTAATAATCAAAAGAACTAGAAGACTTTAGTTTAGTTTAGTTTAGACATACAGTGTGGAAGCAGGCCCTTCGGCCCATTGTGTCCATGCCAACCATTGATCACCCATTCACACTTCCACTTTCTCATCCACACACACCAGGGTGGCTTGTGGTTAGGTGTTCTCTTGATAACCATGCAGGAGTGCACATGACAATCAAAATGTGTTTGATCTTGTTACAAACAAGTTCAATGTTCTACAAGTTTACATGTAGCCACCTGCATCAGATAAAGGTACGCATTAACATTTGTGGCAAATGGCCTGCACTTGACCAGGTAACATTTGAACGTGTCACAGGTTTGTAATTCTTCCTGAGCACAAAGCAAACTATAAGCAATCTTTTTTTCCCCATTCTGTTTAAAGTACATTGTTTTTACAAGTAGTTCTTGTGAACTGGGTGTTTAATTGCAACTGGGATTTGGCCAAATTGAACTCACAGAAGCTAGAAGTTGCTTTGTGGTTTCTTTCGTGCTCTGCCAAATGCAGCACACGTTTATTGATTTAGCTTTCAAGCCTGCCCAGTTGTTACAACACTGGAACCTGGGCTCTCAAATAGTGGGACCCCAAGCTTCAGTGGGATGCTTGGTAGCTGTAGCCCCCCCTGCAATTAAACCCTGGGCCCATGCACTCAAATTGCAGTCTATGCGATTGCCCAAATTGTTATGAATTCATTCAATCTATCGCTAAGGGAATCAGATTGTGGATGGATTCTGTGCTGTGATAGTTGCTCAGATTGTAATCTTGAGGCAAAAGATTAAACTCACAATACGATGAGTCTGGAATTGTGATTTCAAGATGTAATCTGAGCATGGGGTCAAAATCCATTATCCCAGGACCAGAATGGCAAGCCAAGTGATTTTTTTAATGGCCTTCAGTCATAACTGATATCCAAAATTTACTTTATTTTGCAAAAATGGTTAGGAATTTTCAAACTATCTGTGAAAAAAACAGTGCTTTTTTGGATTGCCAGTAGGCTCAGCATCTTGTGTTGGGTGTTTTCCTGGATGTATTTACATAGAACAGCCTGTCTCCAAATAGTCTATCCCAGTGAGTTACTATTGGCCGTCAAACAGATCCTTCCCATCACAGTCTTGGCATGGATACAGTAGGGATACAGCATGGAAAGAGGCCCCTCCATCCATGGCCACCAAGATGTGTTTCTGAGCCAATCCCATTTGCCTGTCTAAACGTTTTAAATCCATGAACATGTTCAAATGTATTTTAAACATTGCATTTGCACCTCCTTCTACAGCTTCCTCTGGCAGCCTATTCCATATACCCACCACCCTCTGTGTGAAAACGTTGGCCCTCGGGTCTCATTTAAAACTTTTCCCTCTCACCTTAAATCTATACCGTCAGGTTTTAGACTGTCATTGCCTGGGGGAAAAGAATGTGACGAACTACCTTGTCTGTGCTCCTCTTGATTTTATATACTATCCGTGATTGGGCTTTACTGGACTTTATATTGCACTAAATATTATTTACGTTATTCTGGTCGGTTAGCACGCAACAAAAAGCTTTTCGCTGTACCTCGGTACAGGTGACAATAAACTAAACTCAAACTGTACCATCATAAATTGACCCCTCAGTCTCCTACATCGTAGAGAGAGAAAAAATACCAGGCTAGCCAGCCTCTCCTTATAACTCAAACCCTCCAGTCCTGTTAACATCTTTGTGAATCTTTTCCGCCGTCTTTCCAGCTTATTGACATCTTTCTTGTAACTGGGCGACCAGATCTGTATGCAATGCTCCAAGCGGGATCTCACAAATCACATGGAAGGGAGAGGAGGTGAGCACGTAGCCCAGAGGGGTAAAAATGCACACTGATTGATCTTTGATCGGAACCATCTCACACCCATGAAACCCCCTCTGTCACTGAACCCCAGGACTGGTGTGATGAGTTTGATCTCTCTGCCCAGTGTTCCATGCCAGCTCAACTCCTATATACAAAATGCCCAGAGCAATGACGATAAACATCACAAATGCCTTCTTCACCACTATGCCTGTCACTTTCAGGAATGTTCATAATCACGATGAGTGGCACGGTGGCGCAGCTGTAGAGCTGCTGCCTAACAGCGCCAGAGACTCGGGTTCGATCCTGACTATGGATGCTGTCAGTACAGAGTTTGTACATTCTCCTGTGACTATGTGGGTTTTCTGTTTCTCCCACACTCCAAGGACTTACAGGTTTGCAGGTTAATTGGCTTCGGTAAAGATTGTAAATCGTCCATCGTGTGCAGGATAGTGGTAGTATGTGGGGATCGTTGGTCGGCACAAACTCGGTGGGCCGAAGGGCCTGTTTCCACGCTGGATCTCTAAACTAAACTAAATCAATTGGAAAGTGAATGGAATCCTTTTTTTTAATTAACTGAACTGAGGATTCAATTATGGGTCTTTTTCACCCCATCTCAGATATTTTTATCACCAGGAAAAAAGATGAATAATGCTTTTTTATGTTTCCTGCAAAAGCAGTGACTTTGAGAATGATATTTAATTCCTTAAGCATCAAGACCAGTCCACAATGGTTGGCAAGCATTGCTGCCAATCCAAAGATCAGCTAAGCTAGGAAATAAATATACCACTGTCAACTCAAAATAGAAGCCGTTAGAAATGCTCCATGGATCAATCAACATCTGAAAGATGAAAGTTGCCTTTAATGGAACCGTGGTAAAAGCTAACTGTGTTCTGTGAAATCGCCTGGAGACCCAGGCCAACACAAATGCCAATTACAGCAATTAGCCACCACCAACATAGACATACACCAGTCTAAAACTGCAGAAAATAAAGACAAATAGATCAGACCCACATCACACTACACCATTCAGGCTTTGGAATGCCAGTTCTGTTTTATCCTCAAAAGTTAAGTGGAATTTGTGAAACGACCAAGGAATCCACACACGAAAAGGCACTAAGATGGAAAATGCAATGTTTTATTATCAAGAATCCTGAATGGTTGCTCTCTCCTTTTGAACAATTCTCCTTTTTTACTCTGACAGTTAAAGATAAAATAATCATCACCAATTGGCTATAAATCATTTAAAAAGCTGAGAATATAATCAAAGAGAAAGAAAATCATGTTTGTGTCCTCTCAATTAAAAATGACGTTTTCAGTGTAACTGTTTTTTTTAATGTCTGCCTGACAGATAGGCATGTAAGAATTATGGAAAAAAAGTCTGCCATTTAACAGAAGTGTGTTCTCCCTGATAAAGTCTGTCAGATTGCTGTCAATAATGTTGGTTCATTCTGTTCTCATTTTGATCCTTCTTTGGTAAATGGAGATCTGCAAACTATCTTAATGACTTCTTTATTGAAGAACCCTTGATCTGTGCACTTTGTGCAAATTAGTGGTTTTGGTTCATCGTAACATGATGTAAAACTCATTCATCACTTGCCTGACAAACATTTTAACCTCCTGAGGCAATGATATAAGGCATCTGACAGAACAGCATTATATACTGCATGACAAGCCTTTTGGCACAAGAAAAAGTCCTTTGAAAGTTTTACCTTACTTGTCGTGAATCTGAGGCCACATTTCACGGCGTGGTAGGATGTGGGCCTCTGCAAAAGAGTGAAGCTGACATTTCCAGATCTTAGAATGAGTTGTCTGCATGTCAATATTGCTATTCTTGTAAGGAATATAAATCTCAGGCAAATTAAGTGCATTACTGAGCTGTAAATGAAGGGAAAAGCACAAGGTCGTGATCAGGAGAAGGCTATTTGATTCTCTTTCTATTGATATATGGAATATCTGATTGAAAACTCTCTATGAAGGATGCGTTATAAGTTTTGAGATAATAACACACTCCAAATTTAGTGTGTGGATGCAAGTTCCACTTTCTGGTATCCTATACCACAAGCCACAGTCCATTTTACATTGTCTAAAATACTTATATCAGATGGATGTGGGAAGCCCCTGATTACCTAGATGCCAATGTGATACATCCTGTGCACTCTGCTTTCTAACCAAATGGTTCAAGGACATGTTGTACAAGGGAATTCTTATCTGTTGTACTACAGCATGAGCAAAGCAAATAGTCACAGGTTTCAATAACATGGAAAGTCAAATATGAATAAGCACAGCATTTTCATTAGGCAAGTTTAGTTTAATTTAGTTTAGTATAGGAACAGGTCTTTGGGCCCACCGAGTCCGCACCGACTAGCGATTCCCTGTACACACTAGTTCTATCCTACACTCTAGGGACAATTTAGAGAAGCCAATTAACCTACAAACTTGCACGTCTTTGGGATGTGGGTGGAAACCGGAGCACCCGGAGAAAACCCATGAGGTCGCAAGGAAAACATACAAACTCCACAGAGTCAGCACCCTTAGTCAGAATCAAACCTAGGTCTCTGGCGCTGTGTGGCAGCAATTCTACTGCTGTGTCACTGTACTGCACTAAAAATATTTTTTATGAAACCCTGAGCTGAAATATGTGAAAGTTCTTAATATAATATTTGTGTCATTTGTGCCAATTCCAAATTTCGTTCCTAATGCACATGTCCACATCCTGACCTATAGTCAGGATCGAACCCACGTCTCTGGTCATTGTAAGGCAGCAACTCTACCGATGCACCACTGTACCGCTTGCTTTGTGTCTTTACAAAAGAAAAATGAAATGAGTAAAAATAGTCATTGTGATTCACTGAAAGAAATGGCAGTAATTTTGGGAGGGATGAGTTTATCATGAATACTGGCAATTCAGTTAATGATGATCCAAGAACCATGCATGTTCATAATGGCCTCTCATTATTCATATTCAACAACTGCTCTCACATGATCAATTCCTCTTAGATAAGGAACTTCATCCTAAATTTGGTGGAGAAATTGAATAGCGGAGTACAGACAGATAGACACAAAATGTGGGAGTAACTCAGTGGGTCAAGCAACATCTTAGGAGAAAAGGAACAGGTGACATTCCAGTCTGAAGAAAGGTCCGGTTCCGAAACATCACCTATTCCTTTTCTCCAGAGATGCTGCCTGACCCACTGAGTTACTCCAACATTTTGTGTCTATCTTTGGTATAAACCAGCATCTGCAGTTCCTTCCATAGACACATGACTATGGAATAACTCTATTTAACTTGCGCTGAACTAATTGAAGTGCCCATGTTATTTTATATAAAGCTTGCTCACAACCAAGGCAAATTCTACCACATGAATATGCACAGTATTTTCATTTGGCTAGTTTAGTTTAGTTTAGCTTAATTTAGAGACACAGCGTGGAAAAAGGCCGTTCAGCCCACTAAGTCCATGCTGACCAGCGATCACCCATGCACACAAGTTCTATCCTACACACGAGAGACAATTTACAGAAGCCAATTAACCTGCAAACCTGCAAGTCTTTGGGATGTGGGGGGAAATCGGAGTTAATGTGTTTTAATTAGTTTCTGCGGATCAATACAGTTCCAAGCTCTTTACCCTGAATCAAACAATATGGGCTTGAATTCCCGTCCAAGCTACTGAATATGTACTCCTAGCTGACCCCCCACTGTAACACTGACAGAGTGCTGTACTACCAGAAATAATCAAGTATTGGCTATCCTTTGTTGCAAGCATTACATAGTAGAACTAAATTTCCATAACTTTTTCACATGGAGGGTGGTGGACGAACTAACAGAGGAAGTGGTAGAGGTAAGTTAAAATTATACATTTTAAAAGACATTTGGGCACTGAAATCCCTCCCCATCCTCCATTAAACTTCTCTCAGTAAAAAATTGCAGGTTCTTGGATAGGAAAGTCTTAGGGAACAAATGCAGCAAATGGGACAACCTCAGGATGGCAGTTTAGTCGGCATGGGCCAGTTGCCCTGTTTCTGTTTATAACTCTGTGACTCTAATTACAGAAGAAGAACTGAGGAAAGTGGGAAGAGACCCAGGTTTGATCCAGACCCTGGGTGCTGAATGTATGGAGTTTGCATGTTTTCTCTGTAACCACATGCGTTTCGTCCAGGTGCTCCGGTTTCCTCTTTTATCTGAAAGACATACGGGTTTGGAAGTCAACTGGCCTCTGTAAATTGTCCCGAATGTGGGGGGAGTGGATGTGAAAGTGGGTTGACATAGAACTAGAGTGGACTGACGATCGATGGTCGGTGTAGACTCGGTGAGCCAAAGAGCCCAGTTTCCATGCTGTATCTTTTAATTAATCAATGAATTCAATTGATATTGATCTGCACGACAGAGACAGAATAAGAGAGAATGTTGACTTTTGTACGTATGGATCACATGTGATTATAGACCAGCTGTTCTTCATGCCCTGCCCAGGTTTGTCTTCCATATACTTCAGTAAGAAGTAAATTTAGGCAATAGTTTGATCAACATCACAATTTGCTACTGTCCATTTCACATATATGGTGAAGCTAGATAATGCAGTAAATATGTTGAGGAAATAAAGAATTATTGGACTAAAAACAAAATCACAATTCAGATTTGTTGAAGTAACTGAATTTCGATTCTGCTTCCACTGCAGTGGGATGTGAGCTTGTGTGTGTCGATCTTCAGTCCTGGTCTCTGCATTAGTAGTCCTGCAATTTAATCACTACACTTCCACTTCCAAGTCTGGAATTGAGAAGTTAGTAATAGTAATGGTGAATTACCTGAATGTCATACAAACTCAAGTGATTCACTGCTGTCCTTAAGGGAAGGAAAGCTGCCATCTCTAGCTTGCCTGACCTTAAAGAGTGGGTTGGAGTCTACTGTGTGGCTGAATCTTAACCGCCCTTCGATGTGACCTTCCAGTAAATCACTTGGTTGAAGGGCAACCTGTGTTTGGCACCAAATGCTGGTCTTGCCAGCAACCGGCACAGCCCATGAATAAATACATTTAAAAATATTCTCCTCCTGCATCATACCCAGGTAGTAATTTGTCGTCTGTTATATGCTGTTGAAGTCAGTGCATCAAATTTCAAAAGAGGACCTCAATGCACTTTCGTTACTGCTCAGATCAAATGTTATTATAGTGTGTGTTTCGTGGAATCAAAAGAGAAGGAATTTCTACCTTTCAGCCCCACTCGTTCCAACAAAGCATTGTTTTAATAGCTTCAGTTTGCTGGCAATCACTTTCGTTTACCATATGTGTTGCTTTGAATTCCAGGATAACTTTAATACTCATTTAAAACAACTTTGCAGGAGCAAAGTGTTAGTGATAAAGATCGTGTTAGGTGTAAGGAAAATTGCAGAATTGATCGTACAATTAAAAGTGTTGCCCACAATGTAATAAATTGAAATAGCTTGTGTTTCAGGATGTCTCGTAGAACAGAGAACAGTACTGCACAGGAACAGGCCCTTTGGCCCAAAATGTCTGTGCCAAATATGATGCCGACCAACTCTTATCTCCCTGCACATAATCCATTTTGTTTATTCCCTGCATTTTCATGTGCCTGAGATAGACACAAAAAGCTGGAGTAACCCAGCGGGTCAGATAGCATCTGTGGAGAAAAGGAATAGGTGACGTTTCGGGTCGAGACCCTTCTTCAGATTTCAGAAGAAAGTTCTCGACCCGAAACATCACCTATTCCTTTTCTCCACAGATGCTATCTGAACCGCAGAGTTACTCCAGCTTTTTATGTATATCTTCGGATTAAACCAGCAGCTGCAGTTCCTTCCTACACATATGCCCATCCAGAAGTTTCTTGAGCGATACTATTGTATCTGCCTCCCCAACCACCCCCAACAGTACATAGCGGGCACTCTTCACCCTCTGTGTAAAAAATGTGGCCTGCACATCTATATACTAAAACTCTTGTTTGTTTGTTTGTTTGTTCCTGAACTACAGACAAAACGGTACACGATAGCGCAACAATTTTAGGCCCACCTTACTCACTGTCATCCCTTTGGTGTTAATGGAAGAAGTTTAATTGAAATCGGTGTTATATTTTTTAAGTTATTCACATTTTAAAAGTTTAAATCTATCTCCTAGGGAGGGAGGGAGGGAGGGAGGGAGGGAGGGAGGGGATTGGAGGGAGGGGGGAGGATAAGGGGGGTTGAGGGGGATGGATTTGGGGGGATGGATTTGGGGGGAGGAGAGGGGGAGGAGAGGGGGGAGGAGAGGGGGGGAGGAGAGGGGGGGAGGAGAGGGGGGAGGAGAGGGGGGAGGAGAGGGGGGAGGAGAGGGGGGAGGAGAGGGGGGAGGAGAGGGGGGAGGAGAGGGGGGAGGGTGCTGCACTAATGCAGGAGAGGTTTGGTCTAGTCTCCTTTATATTTTGCCTCTTTCACCTTAAATCTTTGCCCCCTAGTATTTGTTATTTCCGTCCTGGGAAAAAGGTTCTGGTTCTCTAACCTCTCTATGCCTCTCATAACCTCATACACTTCAAGCACTTCCCGGCCAATACAGTGCTCTTGCGACACAGACACCTCGAGAAACATAAGTGGAATAGTGTAAAACATTTGTCCCCAGACTCCACCCAACTTCTTTTCAGTAACACTACGAAGAATTTGTGCATGTACCAGGGAGAGATTTGACAGGCCCGAAGTTTCACAATTCATCCAAAACACCACACAACTCCAGCAGTGCGGCGCTCCCTTGTTACTGACCAGCTTCGACCACTTGTTCAATTTTTTCAAGAAGGGGGGGCTCTTGAATCAAGAACCCCGGGCACAATATTGTCACCACTGCACCAAGACTAACCCCTCACGTATTTGCTAAAAGTTCACTAGTTTCATCTGGCACATTTCTGCACTCTACTCCACAACACACAGTGACAAATCATTGAGGCGATCAAATGTGTGCCAGCGTTTGTCCCCCATATGAATGGCCTGGTCTAATCCTCTCTCCTGCTTGAACCATTAATATTCCTCTCTTTCACGCAACTATCAGCCTGCCTTTCAAAAGATTTTTTTGGGGAACTTTGCTTCAGTGATGCCTTGGGGCTTGGAATTCCAGAAGAATATTCTGTAATCTTTCATTCTTCACAAGGGAGAAATCTACTCATTAAACAAATGTATAACATTGTAACAATGAAGTGATGAAATAATACTAGGCCGTGGAAACAGAATGCAAGTTAGGAAGCTGCAAATGTAAAAGGGCAGTTCTGCTTATCTAATATTTTCTTAAACTTATTGGCAAGGTTTTGGTGTCTGCAGAATCGCGAAGTCCGATAACTGCTGCCTGAGTGCTGTGTAGTGCCGGGGTTGAATGTTTGTACTGCTGTGGTTTTTTGTTAGCCCGATCCATTCAAGGAAAAACCAGTTTACTTGTTCCTGGCTGCTTTGCATGACAGCCAGGGAGCCTCACACTGCTTCCGTTTGGGATCGCAGAAGGAAACATAAATCAGATGCAAGACGTGGGACTGTGGCGACCAGCAAATGGAGGTTCAACACATTCCCAGCCACGCAGTGCAGCCTAGGGGTACAGGTGACCATCTATCAGAGGACCTATCATAGCAATGATTTCATTGCAATGTCTGGACTGATCAGGGGTCAGAGCCAAGAATAATATACACTTTTTTTTTCAAGACTATTTTGCTTTTGTGTCAAGGGACTGTACGCCTTTGCAGAACATGGCGCACACATTAACATTTTTTCACTGTTCCTATCTTGCCGTATTAAAAAAATGAAATTTTAAAATCCAAGTGCTAAATTAAAATCCTGTTTTTTTCCCCCTTTATGAGCTGGGTTACAGTGCTTGTCCTAAGTATTTAATCCACATGGCTGGAATACCACCTCTCTTTCATTTCAACAGCCAACAATGAAGCATTCTCTTTTTGACAGTCAGTCACATTGAGTTAGGAAACAGATTTTGATAGTAGTGATTGTCTTCACAGGGAGACTGTCCTTTACAAAGTAGAGTGTAATCCTCTCATATGTGAACAGT
Organism: Rhinoraja longicauda; assembly: GCF_053455715.1. Taxonomy (NCBI): domain Eukaryota; kingdom Metazoa; phylum Chordata; class Chondrichthyes; order Rajiformes; family Arhynchobatidae; genus Rhinoraja; species Rhinoraja longicauda. The sequence continues at coordinate 10,523,529 of NC_135965.1, read as the reverse complement.
CGGAGTGAATAGCAACAGGTGCACAGAAGCAGAAATATCTTTCTGGCTTAAAGACGTATTGTGGGGGATTAGCTGCAATTATCAATATTAGTCATCGTCGTCTCCTCAATCTTGATTAATTGCTGTCAAGGGTTGCAGAGGAATTCCTATATTGATCTAAAGCCTTTTGCGTCTTATGATTTTTGTCTCCCCCATGAGTTTGCATTACTGAATCATCATCAGAGTGTGGTGGACCCATTGAAAGTCAAGAGACTATAAGTGCTGAAAATCTGATTTTAATATCTTTCTGTAGTCCTGGCATGGTTTAGTATGTTGTAAATAATCGAATTATCGGTCTAGCAGGACAAAATAGCCCGCAATATACACTCCAGTCTGGGGATGGCATATGGAATACTGGGCCAACACAGGAACAGTGAAGATAGACGCAAAATGCTGGAGTAACTCAGCGGGACAGGCGGCATCCCTGGATAGAAGGAATGGGTGACGTTTCGGGTCTCGAACCTTCTAGTTATCAATGTAGGCAATCGATACAGAAGTGTTAAAACAGGGAACACTGGAAATACTCAGCAGGACACGCAGAATCTGTGCAAATAAGAACAGTTAAGGGTCCCTGCTTAATAATCTTTCGACAGAAGGAGAAAATATTCAAAATATGGCAGATTTAAAAATAGGAAGAATGATAGGGAAATCAGGGGAAGTTAGATGATTAAAGGAATAATGGCGCAAAGCCAAAGGTGATGTTCATGAAGTAAAAAGAGAAAGAAAGTGTTTATGGTTGATGAGATGTAACTTGCAAAAGTCACCAACAAACATGATCTTAAAAATTTGGGACCCTTGATATGATCTGAAATATATTAAACTGATTAATGATTAAACTCAAAGCAGTACTATGTACATGCTAAACTGAAGAAAGTACAAGGAAATTGCTGCCTCATACACAAGTAATATTTGAAGCAAATTAAGGTGGTATGACTGGTGGTAAAGGAACAGATTTTATCTCCCCTGTGCATACACAAGATTGCACCCTCGGAATGGGAGGTTGTGACTTGGTAGAGATAGTGCGAGGAGCAGGCATGATTCACGGAGGCTGGTAAGTTGGATGGTCAAAAGGAACCGTATCTGGCTCTGGGGTGAAGACTTTGGATGTAAGCACATCCAACAATAGAGTCAGACCTCTCAACCATAATGGGAGTGAACTCTTGACTGAGGGAAAGGAAGCTGCAACTGAAAAATTGGAGTGGATACAGGCATTGTTTGAGCAGATGCGACAGAAATGGAGGAACTGGGAGAATTGTAAGGGAATCCTTAAGCAGAATGAAATATAGTCAAGATCGGAGCCAGTGAACACATAGTGGATATTCACAAAATGCTGGAGTAACTCAGCAGGTCAGGCAGCATCTCAGGAGAGAAGGAATGGGTGACGTTTCGGGTTGAGACCCTTCTTCAGTCTGAAGAAGGGTCTCAACCCGAAACGTCACCCATTCCTTCTCTCCTGAGATGCTGCCTGACCTGCTGAGTTACTCCAGCATTTTGTGAATAAATACCTTCGATTTGTACCAGCATCTGCAGTTATTTTCTTATACATAGTGGATATTGGTCAGTAATCTAAATGGAGATGGGGAAGTCAAGGAAAAGAAGAGGTGAATCACATGAATGCAGGAGAATGGAGGAAATTGAAAGGTGATGTGATAAATTTTTCTTCTGTTGAAAGAGGAGAATGACACCAATGCAATCTTCGCAGGGCCAGATTATCCCTAAGCCATTCAGTCCATCAGGTCCATGCTAGCCCTTTGTTTGTGCAATGTGAAACCATTATGTTGCCAGAGTACTGTTCCTTTATCTGGCTGAAATATCTGTTATATCCAACATATCGATGAGTTGAGGGGAAAGTGGGGAAAATGAAATGGGATTAGTTTAGGTTTAATTGTAGACCATAATAGGGTTTTGATGGTCAAAGCAGAGTTAGTGCACTGAGGAACTTTGACCATACCATATGATTCCATGGATTTTGCCTTTAAAATGAAGCAGATAAAATTTAGTGTTGCATTGAAGTGCAATTCAGTCAATGCATTCTGAAGCACATTCCTGGTGCAATTTAAGATAGTACGATACTTCATATATTCTACCCAGACATGAACAATGAAAGATAGAAATGATTGCTGCCAATCATACTGGATAAATATTTAATGTGTTTTAATTGTACTCCCTTTCTCTGATTTCAATTGGAATGTGGGCCTTTGTATTTTAAATATCTCTCTTAAAATATCAGATGGAGCAACATCTCACAAATGTGTTAACCACCAATTGCTGATATTTCCAACAGCAAATTTTATGATTTGCTTACTTTAGAAAAGGAAAGTTGTGTTTGCTTTGCTAAGTACATTTTTAAAAAAAGCTGATGAAATCTAGTTGCTTAAAGGCATAAAATACGTGATTTCTGATCCACACGTTCACTTGTGTTTGATAAATTGATATCTCGTTGTGCAGTCTCGTAAAAACGAGACTTTTTACGACCTTCCCACCTTCTCTTTTGTAGGTGCCACGCACCCTGCCTCTTTCCTCAACTGGAAGAATGCCGACTCTTTTGCCAAAGGTGATATAGAACCAGCTTCCAAACGATATCCTGGACTGCCCACCAGTCCAACTCACTTCCATTACCACCCACTGATTTCCCGTCCTTCGGGAGTTCACTGCCTTGACATTTGACACCTCATCTAGTTCAACTTCATGAGCTCGCCACACGGGGGAGCACACATTCTGTTCCCAGTGGGTTCACAGCAGTTGAATCCAGCATCATACTGTGCCAACAAACCACTGCCTTTTCGTTTTAGTTTAGAGATACAGCGCGGAAACGGGCCCTTCGGCCCACCGAGTCCATGCCGGCCAGCGTTTCCCGTACACTAACACTATCCTACACACACACTTAGGAGAATTTTTTTTACTGAAGCCAATTAACCTACAAACTCTTTGAAGTGCAGAGGGAAACCGGGGCACCCGGGGAAATGCCGCACAGGTCACGGGGAGCACGTACAAACTCTGTACAGACACCAGCCGGCGTCAAGAGCAATATAAGAAAATAACTGCAGATGCTGGTACAAATCGATTTATTCACAAAATGCTGGAGTAACTCAGCAGGTCGGGCAGCATCTCGGGAGAGAAGGAATGGGTGACGTTTCGGGTCGAGACCCTTCTTCAGACTCACGCCCATTCCTTCTCTCCCGAGATGCTGCCTGACCTGCTGAGTTACTCCAGCATTTTGTGAATAAGGCGTCAGGAGCAAACCTGGGTCTCTGGCGTTGTAAGGCAGCAATTCTACCGCTGCGTCACCGTGCCGCCCAGTCCTGCTTGTTTGACCACCAGAAATCTCCTTGGTATTTGTGTTTGTGCCTCAATGAATGTCACAATGATATAAACCATCTTCCCCACAAGTCTGTAAGCGTAAATGATTAAACATCTGCATTAAGGAGTCAGTTGCAGTATTAAAGATGTAACTAACTTTGGGATTCATTTGCTACTTAGTGATCCTTCACTGTTGAAGCTCCTTGTTATGTAAACTGAGTTGTGTACTCTGCTGAACATCTCATTTCCCCTGTTCTCTGACCTGCCCTTTCATTGTCCATTCCACAAAGGGAATGAACTACTCCTGAGTTATTTAAATGTCACTAAGGATTGTTTTATAGTCTTGGCTTCAAGTGACGTGATAGTTAATCAAATCGGTAAATGCAGGAAGGACTGCGCACGGTTAATGATTGTCTAAAATAAAATCACAAGGTCTTTCTTAATAATAGGGAAGGCAGTGTTCTGCTTGGCATTACGGTAGCAGTATCAACACTAAACTAATCACGCAGAGGAGGATATAAGGGAATGATAAAGCATGGCATTTAGATTCTGGCTGGGTGCCAGTAGGCAATCTTTTGTTTGTATTTATGTGTTTTATAGAGTTGCACCTACTCTGATCTCTGTTATCTGCAGTTTAATTCCTTCATATCAATAAAGCTTTTTCTTAATGTAGGTCACGTGTGTCAAGGTGGGATGAAGTTACACATTCACGGATGTAACAGGGATAAGCTTAAATTTTCTCATATTTACACAGTGCTCTGTGTTGTGATATTGCCTGGGACTACTTTGTGTATCCCAAGGACTACTTTGTTTGCATGTGCAGGAGTGCGTATATAAGAGGTTGGTGTGATTGGGTGGTCACTCTGGATCCAGATGACCACGGAATAAACAGCCTGGAGTTGAGCTCCAGCATTGTAACTTTTTATACACGTGTACTTGTGGTCCGTCCAGAGTCACTAAAGGTACAACAGGTACCGGACCACGAAGTACAACACTCTGTACAGACAAGCAACCGTCTGATTAAAATGCTGAAGAGAAGATCACTGCTCCAGAGAGTATTGATCAATAATGGCAACCTACATCAGCACTGACCTCTTATTGCAACATACAAATAACATCTTTATGGCTTGTAAGGATAATAGTTAAGGCATATTATCAACACAAGATGTTATCTAATTATGAACTCTGTCTCTGCTTCACACAAAGGACAGAACAATAATTTTAAACATATAGGAAAAGAGTAAAAGAGTGCATGTTAAACTGGTAGAGAGGGGATAATCCTTGTCTGATTTCGGTTCACGATGAATTCTTAGGGTAGAAATGTGTCCTTATCTATATGCACTCAAGTTGCATCATTTATATATTTACATGTACATTGGATTCTACTTTGACATTCAGTTGCACTGAGCAAAGGTAGTATGAGTGCTCTACTTCTCTCTTCTTATTTAGATTCTATCTAACACCATTTTTTTGAAAGAGAGACTTCCCTCACTAAAAGTTTAGATATTGTAAATGTTCTCCTTACTTCCTTTCAGCAACAAGGCCATTGTTGACTTGGATGTAATCCACATCCTTCGGGCCTGTGACTCTCACATTCCACACGTCTGAGGAAGAGTCCCGACCCGGAACCTCACCCACTCTTTCTCTCCAGTGATGCTGCCCGACCCGTAGAGTCACTCCAGCACTTTGTGTCTATCTTCGGTATCTGTCAGCATCTGCAGCCTCTTTCTAGGCATGTTTACAAGCAGGCTCAGGCACTCGAATGCAGCTTTGCGGTGCTATTATATTTTATTTGCAAACCCATTAGTGCTGGAGTGTTAGAGGCACTACCTGATTACTTGCAGTGTATTTATGACTGTTAACTCCGGGAGAGTGTGGGCTGGTTATCTCTCAGATGGGACACGGAAAACTGAGACGCTGGATATTACAATTCAAGATCCTTGGACCATTTTTCCAGAGAGGATTTGAAGAAAAAGGGACTGCATTAAAGAGTTGGGTATTCACCGAGAAGCATAAAGAGAGGTCATAAGGTGTAAGAAATTGCAGAATATGTATTAGAGCTAAACATTGATACTGTTGTTCGATGCAGTTAGGAGTATTAGAGGTTATTATGTCAACTAAGGAGCACCCAACAAGGATCCACGTCCTTGGAAGCAAATCACGCCTCTGCCTCTTGTGTTTTGCATAGTTTATTCAGAGAGTTGGAGGTGGGAGGGCGACTCAGTGGCACAACAGTAGAGTCGCTACCTCACAGCACCAGAGACCTGGGTTCGATCCTGACTGCGGGTGCTGTCTGTATGGAGTTTGTAGTTCTCCCTGTGACCTGCGTGGGATTTCTCCGGGTGCTCCGGTTTCCTCCAACACTCCAAAGACGTGCAGGTTTGTAGGTTAATTGGCTTCTGTAAAAATTGTAAACTGTCCTTAGTGTGTAGGAAAGTGCTCGTGTACGGGGTGATTGTCGGTCGGCGCTGACTCGTTGGTGGGCCGAAGAGCCTGTTTCTACGCTGTATCTCTAAACTAAAGTGAACTAGTACCTGGTGGGTTAGAGATGCGTAACATCTTTGATCGGTGACTCTTTTGACCAGCCACTGGAGAGGAAGTGTGCCCCCAACTTCCTGTGGTGGAATGAAGGAGGAAAAATAGAGACTCACGGCCTCAGTGCAAGGCCTTGCTGAGGGGAAACTGTACGTGTCTGAGGTGAGGAGAGCTGAGGTGCAGGTGAGGGTCACAACCCAATTAATGAGGTCTATTGATATGGGAAGAGTAGATTGTTCTATATACTAAATCTGTAACCTATTGTATTTATACTGAAGTCCCTGCTATAGGTGAATGTGATTATCCCACTGTGAAACAAAGCTGCCTAATGACTTGTACTAGGATTTGCTTTACTTCATGTGTGTAGGCCCATCTTCAGAAACATTGAAATAATAGGCCTTTCCAGATCACAAGGGAAGAGACTTGGAGTATTCCCAGGCAATAAAACAGATACAATTCAATTTCAATGAAGGTTAGGTATTCTGGTCATACGTAGGTTTGACTAATTGGCACTCATTAACTAATTGAACCCCTTAGGTATCTGTTACAGATCTGAACATGAAGCTGTGGCCATATGCCTTTGAGGTTTAGTGTAATTTACAGTCGTAGTTATTTGTGCAGAAACTGGGTAGGAAGATGCTACCTGCAGCAGAGGCAAAAGAGTAGGTGGACGAACGGTTCCCTGTCATAGCACAAGCATGGCTGAGATGGCTGAAACCTTTCCTAAAACAATAAAATTTAGTTTCTAGTGATATCTGAATGAAATACCTGCCTAAAGTGTAATTCTGTGCTGGTTTCATCTTCATATGGGGGATTTTATAGGAAATCTTATATCTAAGCAGTAGCATTTGCTGACCCGAGAGCCTGAATGGACCTTGAGTGGTACTGTGTGATAAAGTAGAACATGCAATTGTCATCTCTCTTTGCTGAACATCACACGCAAAGGAGCACGAGACTGGGTTTTTACATCAACAAGGGAATGATCCATAACTGCTGAGGTTCCGATAAATGAAACGCATAACCTGTCACACATCGCTGGCTTCTGAATACAAGTGCCCTGTGCAACATTAACAATAGCCAAAGTGTTTGTTATGCAAGCATGTTAATGCAATAATGAGATACATGGAGCAAAGAGCCTCATCCATATAAATAGGTAATTAAACTAATGAAGGAGGAGGCAGGATGTGGCTGGGTGTCAGCATTGATTAATTAGTACATTAAAAAAAACGAACCAGCCTTCTAACATTCATGCTATTTACACCAGGATTGCTTGAACAAGTTGTCAATGAGGCTGATTGTAATGAAGAAAACAGTTCAAGGCTGTCCTTAAAAACATCCTTGGAAACCAGACTTACCTTGAATACTCCCTTGTGACAATGTCATTTGTTTGTCAACATATGTTAAGTGTCTGTAAGGTTTAAGATAAAAGCTACTGAGAAGCTCGTGCCTATAATCTCCCAAGGACACGTCATCACTCTTCACCCTTACCCTCTTCAATTTTATTTGAGTCAACTAGGACTTTTGGCTTTGAATGAAAAGATTGTCAATTCAAGCTTAGTCTAAATGCTTTGAGTACTTAATCTAAAATGATAATCAGTGCAGTGTGGAGAGGTTGATACAATGTCAGAGGCTCCTAATGTTAGCTAATGGGTGAAACCGAGGGACTGAGGGGCGGCAGACAGGCGCAGCAGTAGAGTTGCTGCCTTACAGCGCCAGAGACCTGGGTTCGATCCTCACTATGGGTGCTGTCTGTACGGAGCTTGTACGTTCGCCCTGTGACCGTGTGGGTTTTCTCCGGGTGCTATGGTTTCCTCCCACACTTCAAAGACGTAAAGGTTTGCAGGTTAATTGCCATCGGTAAAATTGTAAATTGTCCCTAGTGTGTAGGATAATGTTAGAGTACTGGGTGATCGTTGGTCGGACTCATTGTGTCAAGGCCCAGTTTCCGCGCTGTATATGTAAGGTCTAAAGTCTAAAGACTGAGGAACTGGGTCAAACTGAGGGACTGAGGAAGTATTTTCTCTCTCACATGCAGTTGGCAAAGGTTCAGAGTATTTGGAGAAAAGTCAAGGAGTGACGCTGTTGATAAACAGCCAATGAAAGCTGACTAATCCATCTAATTCTATAGGGGTGAAGCCATGTTAAATGTGAGTAAACTGTTGTGTCTATCATGTCCTCAGGACATCCCAAAACATTTAATAGCTAATGAAGTCTTTTTGAGGTGTAATCACTCTGTACACAGCAATATCCCATTATGATAATGACAGGATCATCTGTTTTAAGTAAGGTTGGTGGTGGGATAAATATGGACTCATGGAGAGAAATCATCATTTCTTTAAACAGCACTCTAGGATATTTTACGTCCATGAGATGTTTTTTCTCACTCAATGTGATCTTCATCTATTGTAAGATGCTGCAAGGCCTCCTGAGAATCTTTAAGGTACTAATTAAATGGTTGCCTTTCACTCTTCCTCTGTCTCCCCACCAAAAGCATTTTGGGGAAATCTTTGCAAAACCCGAGCTACATGGTCAAAGCATTAGGCAAGTTTCCTACATCTTCTGCTCAATAATTAAAATGGACAGTTATCCATTCATTTCCCTTATGTCAATAATTTTGGTTGCGGTATTGATCACATGAGCAAGCTGAGTGATTGACTCTTATCTATAGCTGTTCCTTGCCTTTACATCTGCGTTCATTCTTCCCCAATCTCCACAACATGGATTTTTCATAATTTAAATTTGTTGAGCCATTGCCCAAGCATTCTAGTGCACCCGTGCTAGATCGATGTGGGAATGGAACACCAATTGCTGTTTTGGTCATGGGCAGCAGCTGCATCACACATCAGGCATTGGGGAAGGTGTAGAGTCAGGGTTTGAATGACTGAGAAAGACGTCATTGGACGGGGCAAGGTCAAGGCCTAAGCCCACTTGCACAGAAGGGGTGTGTGGGAAATTAGTAGCTGTGGGTGTGAGGGATGAAAGATAAAACTTGGAATTATTAGTCCTGGTTTGTTCTGCACCACAAAGACTAATCTGTCTGATGTTTGCTCAATAATTAGCACTTATAGGACAACACAGTCTAATCTCTGAATAATATCTCACAAGGAGATAGCATTAATTGACATGTGCCGCACGTAGACATTGTGGGAAACGCCTCTGATTTCCAAAATGTCCTGTAAATATTTGTTTTTGTGGATCTCTTAATCAGTGAGTGTGATAAAGCCTTTGCCCCACGATGTCTATGCCGACCATCAACCGCCCATTTACAGTGATCTAACATTAATCCTGTTTGATTCTCCCTTAGATTCTATCTCTCACCCACACACTCTGGGCAATTCACAGTAGCCAATAAACCTCCCAACTTGTTTGTCTTTGGAATGTGGGTGGAACCTAGGGGAAACCCATGCAGTCAACATGCAAACACCACATAGATGGCATCCAGAGTCAGGAACAAACCTCGGTCTCGAGGCACTGTGAGGCAGCAGCTTTACCAGATGCATCACTGGGCTGCCTCACTGGTTCACTCCATAGAAAACTGTTTTCAGCCACGTCAGATGCAGTGTGATCGGAGGCTAGTGGCAAATATTGGGGTTGCAGATCCATCTTGTATTAGTTGACCTTATGCTCTGATCTCCAAATAGTCTCCACAAGGTGACTTTCCAATTGAGTTCAAATTTGGGGGAAAAGTGAAGTAAAAGCATTGCTCCACTTTGGGAGTGGGGAAATCAAAGAGTTGGCTAAAAATAAAGATCATTTGTTTTTCTCTTACAAGAGAATAGTGTTTGTAAGTAAGATGAAGCTGAACTGCACCTACTCTCTCACCTTGCAAGCAATTTTAAATAAAGAAAATAGTCCTAGAAATGTGTAAATAGAAGTAAGATAATGTTTGGGAATAACAAAGTACCTAATTGAGTATATGGGTATTAACAATGAAAATGGGAAGAGAGCGTTGAATTATTTCTTCATTTTAAGAGTAAACATTTCACAGGAAATTCTCTCCATCTGCTTTATTATAAACTAAATATCTTGAAAATTTGGAATGAGATCAAGGTTATCAATCATGTTTACAGTTTAATTACTGAGGTTAATATCGTTCAATGTATAAGATGTTATTTTGGTGTGTATCACATATGGCCTCAGGATAACAGTGCCTGTCAAAGCAATAGGCTACATGGGCCTGTCAAAGCAATAGGCTACATGGCAATTTGTGCAACTGTTGTGGTTGGAGGTTCAGGATACGAATGGGGATAAAACCACAACCCTGTGCCTCCAATTTAGACCTGCTCTGCTTTCCACATTGCCCGGGGCCTTTACCTGTTTGATTCACTGTAATCTCTGTTGCCACAGCAAAACTATTCCTTGTAAAAGCAACCAAGCATGAAAGAGATGTTGGAAGGATCAAGCGGAGGAGAGAAATCTGATACTTTCCAACATCATGCGGCTTGTAGAAACTGGAGCCGATGTGTTGAGATTGAGCATTTAGTGTAAATTGTGGAAAAGAGCTGTGAGATTTACTGTCATTTACTTGGAGGAAGAGGATAGGAGGGCAACACGTATGATAACCTGATTATTTAACCAGATGGCCCATGAATCATGCAGAATTATACCACAGGGATTTTATTTTAGTATTTCTATCAACTTACTGCTAACAATGAAAATGAAAGTACTCCTAATACGATTTTTTAAAGTTGATAATCTACAATTATCCTTCTCTAAATTAGTCCCTTAAAATATTTTTATCACAAATAATTTTGAAAATCTGAATATAATCAGCATTATTTAGGGCAGCAAAGATATTTGAACACATCACTGAGTTTTATGTATATATATAAAGGCTTAAATGCCTTCAGGTAAAATAAATTTTAGTCATATTAACTGCCCACTTCTGTTTTAGGAATAAATTATCTAGTTTGATTAGTTATGTCCTCCATAATATTCTGGGTCTTTATGCATGGGAAATGTAGCTGCTGGTCATTGCAATGCATGTAGTATTTGTTCTTTTACACAGTGCAGTTAAAATGAGGAGCGTCGTCCTGAAAATGCTGGAGTTGTGAACTTTCTGAAAATATACTTACTCCGACACATTGTAAATTTGTCTTGTGTGTGCAACTGTACATCAGACTAACTGGAAAGGCATGGTTGCCAAGTTGGCACTGTTGCTAATCGAGAGACTACAATGGGTTCAAGGGTTTCAGCTGATTTCCTGGCAAAACTGATCAAAAGTCATCAGAACAGCCTGTGTAAATGGCAGCGGCAACCACAAAACAGTTACTCTCGGGGGAATCTGTGCAACAGCTCTCAAGATCCACACATCCAGAACATTATTATGTTTCAGTCAAGTCTGTTATCATTTTTCCAAAACACCAGTAAAAGCAAAGCTACCCTCTCCAACCTACCCATTGCTGGTACAACTCTAGTAAAGCTTCAATGAAATGCCACCAATGCATTAATGTCTTTCCTTAATTAAGAAGACCAATATTGTATTCAGTGCTCATAATGTGTATCGTCACCATTCTAACTAACTACACCATAATCTCCCTGCTTTTGCATTCAATTTACTTCGCAGTTAATGTTGACAAGGGACTGCAAATGTGGGAATCTTGAGCAAAACAGAAAGTGTTGGAGGAAATCAATGGGTAGGGCAGCATCAGTGGAGGGAATGGACAGGCAATATTTTGGATCAGAACCCTTCTTCTGAATGATAATATGCTGTTTGCTTTATATGTACCTTTTTGTAGTCTTTTTCAAATTAGACACCCAGATCCTATAGTAAATCTCTCACTTTTACATAATATGCTTCTTTTTTTTAAATCTCACCAAAATGGACAATTAGACATTTTCCCACTTGTCTTTGCATTCAAATCTTTGCCAGCTCACTTAATCTATTTATACTTGTTTCGAGCTGACTATCCATCTACTAAACACATTTCCTATTTGCATTCACAACTGCCATCCTCCAAAAATGTTTCCTTTTTCTTACTGCTAATTGTCCTACAATTATTTGTTTTCGTATAATGTCTTTCATAAGCCCAGGACATCCCAAAGCAGTCCAATGGCAATCTAACTCCTCATGGAGAAGTGTAACCTTCGGTACAAAGTATAAGACATCACGGCCAATTTTCATCAGCTGCAATGAACAATGTGATCATTTTCTATTAATTATCTCAGTTGAGAGACCATCTTTGGCTGCGACAAGGGGTAAGTCAAATGCTGTGGGATCTTTTGCTTCATCTGAAAGAGCAGTGACCTCCGACAGAGGAGCCACAGGGGCAGCACGGTAGCACAGCATCTGGTAGAGTTTCTGCCTTACATTGCCAGATACCCCAGATTCGATCCTGACTACAGGTGCTGTCTGCATGGAGTTTGTACGTTCTTCCCGTGACTGCGTGGGTTTTCTCCGGGCGCTCCAGTTTCCTCCCACACTCCAAGGACGTACAGGTTTGTAGGTTAATTGGCTTAGGTAAAATTGTACATTTTCCATAGTGCATCAGAAGGTGCTAGTGTACAGGATGATTGCTAGTCTGCGTGAGCTGAAGGGCATGTTTCCATGCTGTAAAGTCTAAAGAGACTGCAGATGATGGAATCTTGAGCAAAAAAAAATCACTTTCTGGAGGAGCTCTGTTGGCCAGGCAACATCTTAAAATGGAAATGGACAGGCCCTCTCTTTCCCAGCCACCCAACCCTCCTCCCTCCCCTGTGCCCCATCTGGACTCCAAGCTATTTCTCCCCTCCCCCTCCTGTTACTTCCCTCCTTCTGGCTTCACAATCCGTAACTCTTCAATACTGTTTCACACCTTCTGTTCTTATCACTGGCCTTTGTTACATCCATCTGCCTGTCTAAAAACCTCCTTGCCCGTGTCTACCTATTAGCTGCCACGCTCTGTCCTGCCTCTCCCTTTTTCCAACTTTCTTCTCCCCCCCCCCACTCCCCGGCCAACCTATAATCAGTCTGAAAAAGGATCTTGACCCAAAACATCACATATCCATGTTCTCTAGTTGCCTGACCTGCTGAGTTACTCCAGCACTTTATGTCCTTTTGAGATCAAAGAAGGGTCCTGACCCGAAGCATCATCTGTCCATTTCTCTCCATTGATGCTGCCTGACCCATGATGTTTCTCCTACCATTTTAATTTATTTTAGTGATGATGGGTTTTTTTCCAAAGTCCTGGCTGTGCACTGGACTCTTTCTAATTCCCTTTTTTCCCCAGAGAATAAACCCTCTTTGGGGTCTGTGTCTTATCTTTGCATTTAAAACCGTACACTGGGTGTTTACGGCATTTTTTTGTCAGTGCCAATTAAACCTGGAACTAATCAGTAGGATGAAGGATTGGCAAAACTACAACATCCGGCACAAAATCCTGTAACTCATTTCTACTGGTGAGATTCTGTGTGCACTTTTCACCGTTCACAAAGATGCTAAGATGGCTGATTTCCAATACTCCAATGCACGGTTTACCTTCCTCCATGGGTACCACCACCACCACACATCTGTGTCGGGTTTATATGCTCGACAATTGCCTACAATTCGACATCGCCGACAATTCTTCTGTCTTCTCACGTGCACTTGCCTTGTGATCGCCATCACCTTTTGCTGCGAATTGTCCTGTGAATGAGCAATGAGGATGGTGGCAAATCAGCTAAATCTGTAAATGAAACACACAGTGAAGATTGCACCCTGCTGGGCCATGGAGGGCTTAGTGGGGGGGAATCGTTAAAATGAATTACATTGAGCCCCCAGCAAAATCAATGCATTAAGATACTTCAAACAATGGCAAATTAATTCAATTGTCAACGTTAAAGGCAAAAAACATTTTGATGTGCAATAAACTCTTCATCGATTTTTCTCTGCATGTTTCGGCAATCTAATAACATCGATAAGACAGTGACAAATCTGTTACAATGCTGCCTCTCCACCTTTCTCCTGAATCTACCTATTTCTGTTGATTGGACCATCAAAGTAGAAACAATTCGATTAAATACCTAGTGATAACATGAACTAGGATTCCTGCCAATTCGATGCAAGTGCGAAGTTTTAAAACACCTAGATTTTGCCCTCAACTACGTTTGCTGCAGAGAGCTCCCAGGTTACAGCCGTGGAGAGATCGGTTGAGTTTGTCACTTGCCTTTGGTGACAAATTAATTTTGTGCGTGAAATCGAGGAAGCAAAAAAAAACTGCAGCTGACATTCCTGCTTTCCTCTGAATTGAAGATTTCCACTCAAAGGAATCCATCAACAGATTCATAGGAGAGCGGAAATAGATCACCAAAACCAAGGATCAAATGAAAGGTCTATGGAGCCCCTAATTGCCTGAGAAATGACCTGATGTGTCAGCTACCTTGTGAATGCTTCATTCTCCAGATCACATCTCTGCGTCCCCTGTTGTTTTGCCACCTTTTCTCCCACCCCTCTCCTTTGCCCCTCTATAGCAGATGGCGGAACAAATAGACTGGAATCAGAGGGAACAGTGGGTCATGGGTGAATGTGCACGCATTCTCAAAGGTGGCTGTAACCATTTTCAAACGGCTTCGGCAGGAATCCTTGTCTCTTAGAATTGTGGCACTCGTTGCAAAAACAAGGTCGCCCTGCTAAACACTTCCAAAACCTAGATTAGCTTCAGATGGAGTATTACGGCCACACATTTGGGGGAAAAAAATCAGGAAAGAATTAGCAGAATATTTGAATCAGTGCCAATTTTGATCCTCTTATTCAGAAGGATGGTGGACCATGGTGCACTATTGAGAGTGATAGGGTAGAAGTGCGCTGGTAATAGACAATAACCATTCCAATGTGCACTACGGGACCAACAAAGCCTAGAAACAACCTTGGCTGGGCCCCAGTTGAAGCACAGTCACTTAACATTTTCAAAAGAGTATCAACATTTTGAGAAGGTAAAGAACATTCATTAGAAAGCAAAAAAAAAAAAATGTCAATGGTCCTTGGAGCAAGAAGATTGAGAGAAGCTGAGATAAAGGTACCCGTAACCATGAAAGGATTGATGAAGTGAACAAGCAAAGGATGTTGCCAGCAGCAGACGAGTTGGCACCAAAGGACACTGGTGTAATGTGATTGGCAAAAGATTCAGGATCAGCATAAGGAAACGTTCCTTACACAGTGAGGTATTGTGATCCAGAAAGTGGTGCCAGGAAGGGCGGAGGAACAAGATCAATGATAAACTTTCAAAGGAAAATTGAATAAATACTTGAAGGAAAAGCATTTGCAGACACATGGAAAAAGAGAGGAGTTGGAACTAAGAGAGGTATTGGGCAGAATGAACTCCTTCATTCCAGAATTGTTCGTGTTTCCCCAATTTTCTTATTGATACTTTTTCCCCTTCTTGTTCTTTACATGCTTGGCACATTTTGAGAGTTTTAAGAGAACAGAAACGTATTGACTGAGCAGTGAACTTCAGCAAATCCCATTTCCTTTGCTATGGTTTCCTCATTATATTACCATTGGCCTTTTCCATATAAACAGCAGTAATAATGCTGTCCAATAGACATTGCACTACCCTCATTCAGATTTTATGACAGTGTCCACATTTCCGTCTTTAACAATTATTTGACATGCCTCCTAATGGAGCACGTTTAGAGGCTGGAATCATTGAGTCAAGCACTTGTTGAATACTGCAGGTACATTTAAAGAGAAGTAATAGATATTAAGTTATTAGAGGACGAAAATTGAAGGTGGCACATGTGTAACAAAGTTATTTCTCCTCAAACACCACGTATTTACAACTTTATTACACCCTGCATGACAGCTTGATGTGATCACACACACTGCTTTATAACACTTTGCAATTATAAGTCACCCATTATAACATCACCCATTAAATAGAATGGTCCTTCACCGAATGTTATCCAACATTCCAAAGATCAATCAGTTACATCTAGCACATTTGTCGGGACATTCAAGGTCCTGCTTTCTACCAGGATCTCTCGTTATAGCTCTTCATGATGTTCACTATCATGCTTTCTGAGATAGATCACACTTTCACCTCGATAACAAAGATTATAAACAAAAACGTCCCTTCCAGAAAATCATTTGTCGGGACATATGATTGATTGCGTGGCAGAAATACACAATGTGTAGAACATACCTAATGTAACCTTGGTAACACATGTCAGATGAGCCTATCGGCTTAGAGAAGGGCAACCATTCAACATAATAGTTCAAACATCTTAATAGTTAAGACAAATATTTGAACTGTTGATCACTGTGTCCATAGTTGACGATGATTCAGAATGACTTTGCAGAGTTGCAAAGTTAAAACAACTTATCTGTGTACACAACGTGACATATTGACTTCACTCAGGTGTGAACTTGCATCTTTCTTCTTTATTGGGTGAAGAAATATTATTTCAAAGAGACAATGTCAGCAAAGTCACTCCCCATTTGAAACATCACCAATTGCAAGGCCAATGCCTGGTATTAGATGGCACAACATTAATCAAATTCAGGAATTCTAGTGCTCTTTTAAAACTCCAGTGAAAACAATTTACATCAAAAATGTTCAGGGACTTTTGCAGGATTTGAGCCGGTAATCAAGGCTGTACTGAATGCTCTGATGTTGGAGGTTTTGGATAGGAGTTTGAACTATACCCGCATTGTCTTCTGAGGGTGTCATTTAACAACTTGTGCCCCTGTTATATGGAGAGTTGGGAAGTTTCCTTTTCTGAATATCTTTTTGTGAACCCGTACGGCTAAAACCCATGAGTGTCACCAGTTCAGTTTAGTTTTGTTTACCGTCACGTGTACCGAGGTACAGTGAAAAGCTTTACTGGGTTATAGGAACCTTGATCTGTAAAGAATTACTACTATGTTTGGCGACACATGATTTAAATCGTAAATTTTGAAAGTACATCATCGAGGGTGAAGCACTTTTGAATAACACTTAAGGAAAATAATTTAATGATTTTGTGGAAAAATTGGCATTCTGTGAATTTGATCCACACATCTGCTGCACTAAAACTCCTAAGTTTGACATATTTAGAATTTGTGAATAAATAACAATGGCATTATTATACTGTATGTTCCAAAGGTCTGAAACATTCTGTCATATCTAACAGTAAATTGTCAGACTAACCATATGCAATGATACAGGTGGTCTCTTTGCATTTATATGTTGCTTGCAAATCTCCAAAAGCAATGGAATGAATTTTGATGGTGGATTGTAGCATGTTCGAACTTCAATGCAGTGTTATTGACCAGACATGAACTTTGAGGCAGTTTTTGTTTTAACATTTGCCTTTTGCTGTTGAATAATATTTCCCAACGGTATTGCTCTTCTGAGGGAAATGTTCAGACTGCTTTGTTTCTGGAAATTTTCTGTTTCAAAAATTGCAGTTACATTTCATCATTGTCCAAGCTTCCTCTTTCAATTTGGTTGCATTCTATTAAGTATCATTGAAATAAACAGTTATCTAATAGGAGATAAGCGGGTGATACAGTGACAGTGGTGACTCCCCTAATGTACAACACACATTTTGCTACATGTAGTCAAAACAAAGGTGCCATGCCTTTTTAAAACAATCATTTTCTTTCTTCAGAGTTTGGTGCATGTACAGCATATTGTACATGTATCAGTTTAGTTTAGCTTAGAGATACAGTGCGGAAACAGGCCCTTCGTCCCACCGAGTCCGCATCTACCAGTGATCCCTGCATATTAACCCTATCCTACACGCACTAAAGACAATTTACACTTAAACCAAGCCAATTAACCTACAAACCTGAACGTCTTTTAGTGTGTGAGGAAACCAAAGATCTCGGAGAAAACCCACGCGGTCGTGGGGAGAACGTACAAACTCCGTGCAGACAGCACCCGTAGTCGGGATCGAACTCGGATCTCCGGCACTCCAAGCCCTGTAAGGCGGCAACTCTTCCGATGCGCCATCTTGCGGTTCTCTACAATGTGGTCCAAACCAAATAAAATGTACTTACTCCTATTATGCAGGTCAGATTTTACTAACAGAACAAGGGTCATCAGTAAAGAGATTAGAAAATGACTACAATAATGAACTTCGTCTTTTAGTAGTCAGGGATCCAAATAATGGACTTGGATTTTCCTATAGAATTAATAACTGCTAACCTGTTAAAAACACCCAGGGAGGGAATCTATTTCTCTTGAGAGCTAGCACATCAATCTGAAGATCTGTCTCTTTCTCCCAATAAAATGTTCTTATTCATATGTTAGTGTCCCCCATATGACCTCCTTCAGAGTGATACCACAGACGTTCAATAACTCCAATACCATCTGGCACCATGGCCTGGTGAAATCTAATGGCTTTGGATTATGGGGACAGTGTATTGGATGCCTGATGTTAAGGGGGGTTGCTTTACTGCCACAGAGGTCAGGCCAGGGAACTGATAGATGATTTCACAGGCCTGTTGTGGCATCGTTTTTCCCAGCCTTATCCCTACACTTAAGCTGTTCAGCTGCATTTATTATTATTTTAATGTGGTTGCTGGATGTGTTGAGAGCAAAAGCAATATTTATATTGATGGCAAACTAAATTAATTAGGTAAACTGCTGCGCTCTCCATTCAAATGCCACACTCAAAATGGAAATTCGCAAGATACTTTAGCGGTGATTTAACAAGAAAGTTGTCAAAGCCAAAGATGGACCTAAATTTATATTTTGTAAATAAAACACAAAACCTTGCTCATCAGACACCAATTTAATCCTGGAGCATTAAGATGGGCCTGGGAATCGATCGGTGATTCTAATCAGCGTTTTTATATCCCAATCAATCAGTGAAGAACATTGACTGGTGTCTGCAAGAACATGGCTGCCAGGTTAGCAAAGCAAAACAAAAAGTGTTTTCCCGAGACAGGCATTCCTATGTAATGTTCTAACATTGGCAGTGGCTATTCAGAAATGGAACTGACAAATTGACCCTGGGTATATAAATCTGTTGTAGCAAAAATGATTCACTCTGAAGCAAGTGTTTTAGAATTAGCAGTCAGACAAATCTGTTTGCTTTGTGCAACATGTTAGTTGATTGTGTTTCATCTGTTTCTGCCTGCTCTCTGGCTAAGTTCTTTGGGTTTTATTTTGTACAGGTACAGCGGCTTTCTTAGAAAAATGATTTGTTTATCCTGTCGTTTTCATTTGTTTTTGACCTTCAGTACGTTGAGGAAGGAGATTGTCGTCTTTTAAAAGCCTGATATGAAAGTTGCAAAGAATGCATTTGATTTGTTTGCTCTGTCACTCCAGGAGGGCTTGTCAAACAGCTTATTCAACAGTATTTGTGAGCAAAAGATATCTTATGTCAAAAGAAGACAAAGATACTGGCATATGCAGAAATAATATGCTAGATAACACTTTACAAAAGGTTAGTATTGGTTAAATATTAAACAAGGAGAGATAATGAACTCTGTTTGACTCTCTAGTCTCTAAGTTGAATGTTCTTTGAGCTTATGAGTACCTGTTACACCCAAACCTTGTCCTTCTTACTTACAAGAAGGAAGGATTGTGAAATGGAGGGGTCACTTTTTGAAGGGACTTCTCAGTACTTAAATGCATCTGGCCACTGAATCACTGCACCGTTTTAGACCAACACATGTCTGAAGAAGGATCTCGACCCGAATCGTCACCTATTCCTTTTCTCCAGAGATGCCGCCTGTTCAGCTGAGTTACTCCAGCACTTTGCGTCTATCTTTGGCGTAAACCAGCTTCTGCAGTTCCTTCCTACACAATCTGTCACGACCCAGCCACAGTCTATATCAGAAGTTAACATACGTACTCATAAACATTAAACGCTCTTGCATGTATCAAAATATTCTCACCCTTACTGCCAAGACCTCGCTGATGATTTTGAGCCAGCACTCTTTTCTTGGATTAAGTTATTGACCCTCACGTAGCTAATAAAATCTGATTTCATTATCCAGTGCCTGAGAGATAATGGGGTTTACTTTTATATGATTTGTGATCACGTTGAGAATGAGTCCTGGTTTCAATTATGTAGATCTTTGGAAACTGGTTACAACTGCCATCTGCTGGTATCTGGCATTGCATGCATGGCCCATTAATAAATGTCTGATATTCCGTGTTACACTCCGTAAAGGAGTTTGGTCCAATTTCCAAAGGGATTTCAATGCGGCCCTCAGAGTTTCCAGAGCTCCTTTCTGGTTAATTACAATTAATGACAGAGTGGGATTTATACATCCCAGACATAAATTGAACTTGTGTTATGGGATGAAGTAAACCTAATTCTGACTCTAGTCCTTGCACATAATCTGAGATGTTAAACAAAACTTTTCTTTCTGCCCATTAGCAGTATTCATATTTGCAATGTCTGCTGTTTGTTTTTAAACTTATTGCGAAACAGTGAATCTTACTAAAGTAAAGATTACTAAAGTACAACAATAAAACACAGTCAGTGTGAGTCCATGAAGAATAATGACAATTGTGTTGATTTTTGCTACTTCTGCTAATAATTGACAGGCAGAAAATTCTGCCTGGATACTTGGGAATGTACAGTACATGTTGTACAGATCATCAACACTGGAACTTGAGGGAGGTAGTGGGGGTTTTGTCCATGAGACAGGACAGGATCGAATGGCGAGCAGACATGAGACTGTCCTCAATTTGTTATTGGATATACATGCTGGACTAAACCAATCCATAAGTTCTCACAGTCTGTGTGACCATGGCTCTGCAAGAAATCCTGGAAGAGTGTTTATTTTGCAGTAGCTGCAGAAACAGTTCCAGCTAGGCAGCAGCTTGTTTATGGCCCTAACTTCACTTCTTTGTGCAGGGCTGAACTTTAGTCCCAAACAATGAATGTTACACGTGTAGAAAGGAACTGCAGATGCTGGTTTAAACCAGAGGTAGACACAAAGAGCTGGAGTAACTCAGCGGGTCAGGCACCATCTCTGGAGAAAACGAATAGGCGGCGTTTCGGATGGAGACCCTTCTTCGGACATCTGAAAATGGTGGTTGTCCACTGTACTTACTGCTGGAAGTACTCGACTGACATGAAGGGAACTCATGCTAAAGAATGTCAGGACGGACATGATTGTGAGCATCTGCTTCTCCAACACTGGGTTGAGGAACATGAAGAATCTGGGAGGTGTTACAACATTGAGAGGTGGCAATGAAAAACCCTGTGGGAAAAAAATTAGGTCTCACTTGCAAAATGTTTAGAAATCTGAAGCATTATTGCATCAATGCTGAGCCAATCTAATGTCTTCTGCAATGTATTCCCCTATCGCAATGCAAGTGAAGGGCACAAAGTGCTGGAGTAACACAGCGGGTCAGGCAGCATCTCCAGAGAGCTTGAACAGGAGACATTTCGGAACTGGACCCATCAATGCAAGTGAGATCTGTTTCTTTAAAAGACGCTTCCTTCCAGTAGGGCTGCTTTTTTTAATTTCCATTCAGGCCTGACACCATTGATTCATCATACACCCAAGCTGCAAAGCTTCAGTATCAAGGTTGAAGGTGCATAGTCCACCCCAGACCTATGCCCACTATTTCATGCCCGGCATCTTGCGTGTATAAGTCCATGGCACGCACATCAACGAACAATTCACAGTCAAACTATGGGCCGTGACTGCTTAAAAAGACCCAATCGTATTCTGCAATCATTTCTATATCTCCATTAAAGCATGTAGTGCATGAAAAAAACATGTGCTGCACAATTGAATTCCTAGACCTAGGAACTGTGGAGTTACAAAGATATATCCCCTGACTTTAATTTCAATTGATTCAATTAGAAGTAAAGATCGGGAAAGATTTCAAATGGTTTGCTTTTACACTCTGGCACCATGACATGGTGTACTTTGCCTGTATAAACTGGATGTAGACTAATGTCCAGGCTGCATATATATATATATGTATATATATATATATATATATATATATATGTATATATATATGTATGTATATATATATATATATATATATATATATATGTGTGTGTTTGATTATATCATCAGATCAGTGAAATCTAATAACCTGCCTGGAAAAGAGATCTGCCCTCCCCATTTCAACATTAAAAGGGTCACGAACAGGGAGCAGAACAATCTCTGTGCACTGGCTTCTAATTTAAAAATATATATTATTTTGGAATAAATTCTTGGAGTGGAGGCAGTCCATATGATTCGGAAACTGTAAACTGGCTGCTGCTAAAAGAAAACAAGATAAATCATTGATTTTTATGAACCACTTTCAAGACATAAAACACATTAAGTGAAAGTATGCCTTCTTTTTGTAAAGGTCGTGCCCTAAACCAGTGATCAATAAGAAAAATTATAAACTAATCCTAAAGCGTCTTTCATAAGTAATTATTTCTTTATCGTCCTTCTGTTGTCCTCTTAGAGGTTGCGCTGTGTTGACTGTAAGCAGTGTAACGTGATCTGCAGAGGCGGTGCTCTGTGACTATGTAGATTGACCTGCTACAATGATTAACCTATGTGATACTTCATTACAAGTAATTGAATGTTATGGGTGGGGGGCGTGAAGGAAAAGGTTGGGGGGGGTAAAAAAAACTCATTTTAGCAATGAGGGTAAATGTTTTTTTGTACGTCCCGGTGCAATTACACAAGATAAGGAGGAGATAGCTGCAAACAATAATAGATGAGCTTACTCCAGCCTTGCCCATGTGGGCAGATGCGAGCACACTGGGCAGCCCCTAGTGAGTTGCTGCTGTTTCCACAGACTTAAACACGAACAATGAAACTATTTGCAAACAATTTAGGGGAGCCAAGGATATTTGCCAGCGTGCCAACATATTTCCTCTAGTGGATTAGCTGGAACAATGAGAACAGCTTGTCATTGCTCAAGTGAAATTAATAAAACCAACAGAAATAAAGATGTACGACTTGTTGTGAGAAGTATTGACAGAGTACGAGACTGGTGTAAGTCAATCACTGGCTTCAATTCTTAACATTAAACCTTTGAAAGATTTGCAAGCAATTAACATCTCGCTAACATTTTAAGGTAAAACATGTATTTTAATTTTCTTATTCAGCTTGTTCTCAAAAGACTGCAGCAATGCAGTGGTGTAGTGAGTAAAGTCTCCATTTATATAATACATTTAGCAGAGAAAATATTTTCAAAGAAATTTGGAGGAAAGAAGTCCATAAATGATTTGGCAATGGCCGAAGAAAATGAGGCCAAATACTTGGTAGGTTTTAAAGAAGTTTTGATGGCAGAGGGGTAGACAAAGTCGAACGATAAAAAGGAGACAGATGAGTGTAAGATAAGGAGAGAAGAAGAGTGAAATGTGAAGGGATATAGGTTGAAGACAATGGGGGAAGGGAAAATGGGAGGGGGCGGGAGGCAGGAGAGTGGGTGGGGCACACTGAAGAAGGCGTGGAAAAAGGGGGGGGAGGTTGTTAACTAAAACGGAAGAATTTGGTGTTCATACCGTTGGCTTGTAAGCTATTCAAGCTGAATATGAGGTGCCATCCCTCCAGTTTAAGTATGGCATCACTCTGGTAATTGAGGAGACACAGGACTACAAGGTCAGTATGGGAATGGGACAGGAAGTTAAAATGGTCAGTAACCGGAATATCCCCCCTCCTAACCTCTTTTCCAGCTTCCCCCCCCCCCCCCCCCACTACAATCAGTGTGAAGAAAGGTTCTGACCTGAAGCGTCACCTATACATGTCCTTCAGAGATGCATGGATAGGATCAGAGTTACACCAGCATTTTGCGTGTCTTTCAAGAGCTTAGTTGCTGGAGTGGGCTGTGAACCCAAAACCTGGGACAGTAGCCGCTAACTGAGCCAAGCTGATGTTAAGCAAAAGGGGTCTTCATGGGCAACTGGGAATTTAGACATCGGTACCATTAAATCGGGAGTGTCAAACTTGTAACCACAGATCAGAGGTTAATTAGCTTCCTGCAGTTGCTGCAGGATATGAGGAAAATAATAACAGCGAGTTGATGTTTAAGGAGCAGAAAATAGTTGTAAATAAATTAAAAAATTACCTTTCATTAAGAATTCTGAATCCACGTGATGTGACCAGAACAATACAATGAGATCACTTCTATACAAACTGAATGCTTTGCTGTATTCACAATGGTTACCGAAGGTGTCAGTTTGGCAGGAGCTGTATATATCAAAAGGGAAAATTGCTGATGGAATTATTTGGAATGTTTCAGACATGTTCAGGCTAAATTATGCAAGAGTCTTAATGTTTCTTTGGAAGCAGTTAAAAATTAAACTACTCCAGCGAGGTGCTCAAGAATAGATGTGCTTAAACACAGGGAGAGTCTCTCCAAGATCATTCGTATCAAATCCCTAGGTTTGGAACGTGACAAAGCACTGCCACAAGTTTACAGACAAACAAACTCTTCAGTTGGCAGGGGATGAAGGTTGGCTCATGTAAAGCCGCGGTAGGAGGCATCAAGACTGGTAAAAATTATTGAATTATTAAAATCAAAATGCATTGGTGAAAAGAACAGCTTATTTTCCCTCTTTCTTTCCTTTGCGTCTTTGCAGCGTCCAGTGAAATCAAAGGAGTTAACCAGGCATTGGTTCCATGGGTGAACACTTTGATATGTATATTTTCTGTTTCGCTGTGCTTAAAACTGCTGATTCCAGTAGAAAATTCAGATCTGAGTGTAACTGTGTGTCCACTGCAATAATATGTTCTCACAAACAGCTGTCAGATTTGCACCTTTAATACCAAAGATGCACAGTTCACAAGAGTCTGAGAGCGCCATTTTCCCAAACCGACTTCAAACAAACATTTACCAGTCCAGACCATTTGGTGGAGAGTGTGTAGAACATATGTACGAACGTGCAAATTAGGAGCAGTAGGTCACCTGGCCCCTCAATACTGCTCCTCAATACTGCAATTAAATAAGATTGTGGCTGATTTGAATGCAACCTCCATTCAGGGTGTCAACAAGTCCAGTAAAGCTTTTTATTTCAGACAAAAGTAACAACAGTGTGACAACGTTGTGACGATTTAGGGTTGAATGGTGAATCAGTATCATCGTTTCTTAAGGAATGTTGACACTGATTCACCAAAGAATTGGAACTGTGCGTTAAATTTATTCATTTGAAGAATTCATTTTTCGGCAAATTATTTTATTATTCTCTGAGACAGATCTGATTATTTATTTCTCATTCAGATTACGCAGTTTCTCCAAGCATATCTCCCTCGCTCACTCCCTCCTCAATTCCGGCTTCTTTTTCTTTTTACATTGTGGCAGCGAAAACTGGAAACTTGTTGGTTTATTCCAGGAAATTTGGGATGACATCTCCTGTAGATAAAACAAATTAAAGAGCATGTACTAGTTTAAGGGTTGGAGTTTTGAAATTATTTTACGAAGCGCAGTTCAACTTGAGAATTTGATTAAATCTTCCTTTGATGTAACTTGAAGTGTTGAGACATATTCTTCATGTGAGTCTTTAAACAGAAAGAATATCTTGACAGTTGTTATTGATTAGTTCTCTCTATGAAATACAAGACTACACTGGGGAGGTGATTTTAATTAACTCCTATCTTAAATGTTTCAGCTAATAGCTTAACGCTGATCCAAAACTATTGGTTTGTTTGTTGTTTTAGAGGTATAATTACACTTAGATTCACAAATTACAAAAAGAGGCAACAACTAAACACTTTGAAGAGTTTAATGCCAAGAGTCTCAGCCAGATGCCAGAGGACATGTTGAAAGTTTACAAAAGTGAAAAAAAATTAAGGTGAATTGGCTGCTGGTACCAGGAGTCAATTGACAAAGACTACGGGTCATTAATTCTGCGTCCTTTGTTATGTCAGTTTGTTTTCATGGGGCCTAGTAGAGAAAGTGAATGCAGCCAAGCTGAAAATTGTCTGCTCTGTGGTCTGTTTTCTTTCCCAGCATGCACTGACACAAGGGAGTGGGCTTCAGGTCAGCATCCTCCATTTCCTCCAGGACTTGGAAGATTGATAACATATAGGTCTTTTTCTTACTGAGAATGTATTATACTCAAACTCGAGCGAAAATTGCCGTGGTTTTGTCACAGCCCCTTTGCTATTTTAAAGTGAGATTATCATGGAGATTGTAAAAACCCAAACTTATTCAATGTTTCCTGCAAGTTTGTGAAAGAATATTGTCATCTCCGGTCCCAGATCGCAAGTGAACTGGTTTAAATGAAAGTAGAATACGGTGGTCCAGTTTCAAAGGTCATTGTGTGTGAATGGGCAGCACAGTTTATTTCAAATAGGACAACGGTTCTGTGCTGAACAAGCTAGGAACATCTGGGGCACTATACCAGCGTTTTATTCGAGCAGCCTTTTGTGTGGGAATACAAAGCATAACTACAGCATTTAAAAAAATAGAAATAAACTTGTTTCATAGCAGACTGTAATATCTTCTGATTTCAGAGGGGTAATTTTAACTGAGCAATTGCATGGGATAGGTTATGTTGAAGGAACGGCTTGTTAATTCACTCCGGGTTTTTTATTTTCACTTAATCAATAATATAATCTAGTACAAATGTGACTACCAAAAGTGTCAGGAATTGCTGCTTATTCATCCATTAATCTTAATGATATATGCGGAGAGATGTATGTGTCTAATTTTTGTAACACAGCGGACAAAAATTAGAAACGTACTGAAATAAATTAATTGTGAAAATGTATTATACACAGTTCAATTCTCTCATGAATTTTCACCAAATACTGGACCAGAAGGTATTGTTTTTTATTGGAGGGCACTGATTGAAGCATGTGTCAGGTCAACAGCATCGAGAGGAGGAATTTCTCTTTGGCTTATTTATTGTTTCATCAAATTTTGCTGCCACAAATGCAGGTTCCATTGCACTGACTATTAGGCAGCAATTAAGTCTGATTGGAGTTTCCCCAAACGTAGTCTGGGAAAATCTGATAGTCATGCAGAAATTACTGTGAGCACTTCCTGGTCAATACTTGCAAATTGACTTTGATGGATGTTGGGTCTGATCACCTATTTTTGCCTTACAATTAGTGGCATGGGCTAAACAAGGAAAGTAAAGCAGGCAAACATGGGTGGTTTCAGCATGTGGAAAGCAAGTTAACAAGGCCTTTACAGTGACATACACTAGTATTGTATGCTGTTTCATGACCGTGTGATCCCATTGTGAGTGAGGCCCGGATGTCATGTTTAACCGAACAAGGTGGAGGGAAGAAAGACCTTTTCTCACCTACTTTATTACTGAAAATGTCTAGAAGTTCACAGGCTACAAGGGAGAGTGAGCAAGATTAGGCATAAGACAGGAGAGAGAGAGAACCACTGGTAAAATGGAGGCTATAATAGGGCTGTGATTCCTTCATCTGGCTTCACATTTCATGCCTCTACTATTCTTATATCCTTATCTCACACAATTTCATGTCTGGCCTTTGTCCAACTATTGACCAATTAACCCCTCCCCCCCCCCCCCCCCCCCCCCCCCGCCTGTTTCCACCCATCACTTGACAGGCCTTGTATCACCCCATTTCTCTTTCAAATTTCACCCGCCCATGACAATCAGTCTGAAGAAGGGTCCTGAACCAAAACGTCACTCATCTATGTTCTTCAGAGCTGCTACATAATCTGCTGAATTGCTCCAGCGCTTTGTGTCTTTGTCTGTGACAGGGTGTATTGGGCCCCGACATGGTGGAACTTCTGTTGTTTATTCCATTGATAGGGGAGATACACGGGTCCCAGGGGTTGAAGTTTATGATTAGCCAAAAATGGTCAACTGGACATGAAAGCAGGATCCTTGTGGATACCAACAGCAAGAGGTGGGAGAGAAGATGCCCGTGAGGCAAAGTACGTCACAACGAATGGGGTTCTTTTAAGACTCATGAGAGGAATAGATCGGGTAGATGCACAGAGTCTCTTCCCCAGAGAAGGTGAATCGAGGACCAGATGGTATAGGTTTAAGGTGAGGGGGAAAAGATTTAATAGGAATCTGAGGGGTAATTCTTTCACACAATGGGGGGTGGGTGTCTGGAACGAGCTGCCAGAGGAGGTAGTTGAGGCTGGGACCATCCCAATGTATAAAAAACATTTACACAAGTACATGGATAGGACAGGTTTGGAGGGATATCGACCAAACACAGGCAGATGGGACTCGTGTAGCTGGGATACAAGTTGGGCCGAAGGGCCAGTTTCCACGCTGTATCACTCTATGACTATGACTTCATACAATGGTAATCCATGGCTCCCTTTAACATAATGACAAAGCAGATCTCAACTCTTCCAGCTTATGCCAGCATGGACTGTGACCATTGCAGCATTCAACATGCAACAGTATATTGCACTGGCAATAAAATGATGAAGTCTATGCACCATCACAGCATGCCTGATATAACAACTTGCAACACCTGCACTGAGGACACATCACATTTACCATTCTGATATTGGACATGTCTTTGTACTAGGCAAGTGAACTTTAAAATTGAATATTGTGTAAGCCAGGGGTTGCTTCGAGTGGCACAATCACATCCACTCTCACTGTAGAATCTTATCAGGATGAGAACTTGGTTCCTTGCAGAACATTCAGTAGGAGTTGGTGGCCAGGGAAAATTTTAAACAAACTTGTATATGTTCTCTGGATGTTCATCTAAAGCATAGAGTTGATAGAAGAGATGATGCATCTTTCTTCCTGTCTTCATTTGTGCAAGTCTACAGCTGCTGACTATGAATTTGGGTGTTGTACCAATTGAGTTAACAGATCTAAAACAGACATGTAAATGATAAAGACATCCACTCGAGCCAGTTTTCCGCAAGAAATTGCAAAGAATTGTGGACGCAACCCAGCCCATCACACAAAACGACCTCCCTTCCACTTGATCCTTTTACACTTCACGCTGCCTCGGTAAGGCCGCCCAGCATAATCAAGGATGAATCTCACCTCAGCCACTCCCTCTTCTCCCCTCTCCACACACACCTCCAGATTCAATAGACAAAAGACAATAGGTGCAGGAGTAGGCCATTCAGCCCTTCGAGCCAGCACCGCCATTCAATGCGATCATGGCTGATCACTCTCAATCAGTACCCCGTTCCTGCCTTCTCCCCATACCCCCTCACTCCGCTATCCTTAAGAGCTCTATCCAGCTCTCTCTTGAAAGCATCCAACGAACTGGCCTCCACTGCCTTCTGAGGCAGAGAATTCCACACCTTCACCACTCTCTGACTGAAAAAGTTCTTCCTCATCTCCGTTCTAAATGGCCTACCCCTTATTCTTAAACTGTGGCCCCTTGTTCTGGACTCCCCCAACATTGGGAACATGTTTCCTGCCTCTAATGTGTCCAATCCCCTAATTATCTTATATGTTTCAATAAGATCCCCCCTCATCCTTCTAAATTCCAGTGTATACAAGCCCAATCGCTCCAGCCTTTCAACATACGACAGTCCCGCCATTCCGGGAATTAACCTAGTGAACCTACGCTGCACGCCCTCCATAGCAAGAATATCCTTCCTCAAATTTGGAGACCAAAACTGCACACAGTACTCCAGGTGCGGTCTCACCAGGGCCCGGTACAACTGTAGAAGGACCTCTTTGCTCCTATACTCAACTCCTCTTGTTACGAAGGCCAACATTCCACAGAAGAGTTTCTTCTCAGCTGCCATCAGGGAACTGAACCATTCTATCAACAACTAGAGAGTGGTCCTGAGCTACCATCTTTCTCATTGGAGACCCTTGGACTAACTTTAATTGGACTTACTGGACTTTACCTTGCACTAAACATTATTCCGTTTTTCCTGTATCCGTACAGTTTGGACGGCTCGATTGTAATCATGCATAGTCTTCCATTGACCGGGTTGCATGCAACAAAAAGCTTTTCGCTCTACCTTGGTACATGTGACAATAAATTAAATTAAGTTTAAGGTTTCACGGCAGAATAGCTCTGGCGATGCAGGGCTTGCAGGTTCATCCCTGTGATCACCAGAGAGTGCTGCAATGTTCCTGGTGTAACCAGCATGTGATGTTTAGCTGGTTGCCAGACCACGTTCAAGCTAGACTTGCATTTGCAACCAGGCCAAGACGAAACAAGCCAACTCGGAATTCCGCTGTCCAAATTGTGCCAGGCAAAGCTACGCCAGTCAGAACACTCAACAACTGTTACTTATTTTTGAGATAGCACTTGCAAAGGCTATAACTATAGCAACTAGATGAGAAAAAAAAAGAGGATATATTTATTTGAAAAGAGGAAAGAAAATGGCAGGGCTCTGGGGAAAGAACAGGGAGAAACATATTGGCCTCCTTCGGGGCTGCTTTGTCCATAATGAATTGCATGTTTACTGCTATGTACAATGTGCAAGGGAAACTACAGAATTGCGTTGAAGGAAAAGCCTTTCTTGCCCAGCAGCCAGACGTTTAGTTTGTTAAGGAGGTTCAACAATTGTTGGCACAATGGGCTGCTACATAGACGAAAATTATTGGAGTTGTACAGCGCAAAATAAGATCCTTTCAATCCCCACGGGTGCACGATAAAAGTATTATCAAGTATAGGCACTAAACAATACTTGATAATGTGTGGGAAAGAGCTGCAGATGCTGGTTTACACTGAAGAAAGACACAAAATTCTGGAGTAACTCAGCAGGTCAGGCAACATCTTTGGAGAGAAGGATTGGGCGACATTTCGGGTCAAGACCTTTCTTCGGACTGAGAGTCAAGGAGAGGGAGACATAGAGATATGGAAGGGTAAGGTGTGCAAACAAGAGATCAAAGCAGATGCAGATCAAGGAAAATGTAGAATGGTTCATTGTTAGCTGAGGGGCAGGTGAGATGCTGCCTGTCCCACTGAGTTGCCCCAGAATTAAGTGTCTATATTCAGTATAAACCAGCATCTGCCGTTCCTACCTCTGCATTATCAAGTATTGATCTATATGATGCACTGGTATGTTCACACACCAGCTCCATATTGAGAGGTGTCCAGATATTTCCATATAGGACGCTTCTAGTGACTTGACTTCAATTCATGGTGCTCTGCATTAATGGGAAATGTATAGCCTAGCCAAAGGCACATTCCATTGTTATTCTGCAGTGTGATAGAATGAGATGTCTCCTGTCTTGAGAATAACATCTATAACCTTCTCGTTCTCCCTGTGAACTGCGTGGGTCTTCTTCAAGATCTTCGGTTTCCTCCCACACTCCAAAGACGGACAGGTACGTAGGAAAATTGGCTTGGTGTATGTGTAAATTGTCCCTGGTGTGTGTAGGATGGTGTTAATGTGCTGTGATCGCTGGTCGTCGCCTACTCGGTGGGCCGAAGGGCCTGTTTCCGCGTTGTATGTCTAAAACTAAACTAAACTAAACTAAAGCTTCCCATATTTCAGCTCAGAGTTTCGTAAAAAAACGTTGAGGTGCGGCACAGTGGTCAGTGGTGGAGTTGCTGCCTCACAGCGCCTGAAACCCAGGTTCGATCCTGACTATAGGCGCTGTCTGTGCAGTGTTTATAACTTTCTCCCTGTGACATCATTCGTTTTCTCCGGGTGCCCCGGCTTCCTCCCAAAGACGGGCAGGTTTGTAGGTTAATTGGCTTCTGTAAATTTCCCCTTGCGTGTCGGATGCGAAAGTGGGATAACATAGAACTAGTGTGAGCAGTTGATCAATGGTTAGCTTGGGCCTGTTGGGCCGAAGGACTTGTTTCCACGCCATATCTCTAAACTAATCTGTGATTTCCTCGAATTATTTAGATTTAGTTGCACATCACATTCTCATCTGTTGGACCATCGGGTATATATTTTTCCAAAGTTTCAATGAATTCAGTGTTTCATAAAAATCTGGAATAATAATCGCCTCAAGCACAATATCTCACTGGACATGCTGGGATTGGAAAATGTTGGATTCACAAGCAAAAAGTGTGGACTCAGTAGCTGGCTGATGAGGATATAATCAGGATCACAAGACGTCTCGCTGACTAAACCAGGCTCACTGCTGACTGATCAATGTATGAACATGGACCATCTCAGTAAGTGGGGAGGTTCTCCTGATGCAGCTGGAAACCTTTAAATAGACCAGCTCTTTAAAAAAAAAAAAAACTCCCATACCCAAGGATATCAACAGTGTGAATGTGCCCACTGTTTTACCATATTTATTTCTCATTTTATTCATAACAATGTTGTCTTTTCATTGAAATGCAAGTTTTGAGACTTTAAATTAAAATTAAAAGTAATGAAAAAGGAAGGGAGGGGGGGGGGGGGGTTGGGGGGGTGGATAGATGGTGGATAGATGGTGGGTGCTGGCTTCATGTTGAAAATTAAATTCTCGGTAATTTCCGATAATTATTCAGCTTCTCATTTTTTTACACTGCCTCAATTCCAAAGTTTTGTTCTTCACTGGTCTGTTTACCAGCCTGCTTCACCATACACCACCATCCCTTTTAGTCACTTCATTTCTTCTGCTCCCCGTCCCATTACAACCCATCCGTTTTGTTCTCTCCCCGCCTCCCTCCCTGATCACTTTCTCTGCATCAATCCATCCTGGTTCATGTCTGACTGTTAACAATTTCGATGCAAAGTCATCTGCCGAAAACATTACCTTTCTCTTGCACTAAACAATATTCCCTTTATCATCTATCTGTACACAGTGGATGGCTCGATAGCAAGCATGTATTGTCTTTCCACTGGCTGGGTGGCATGCAACAAAAGCTTTTCACTGTGCAATGCCAACGTGACACACGTGACAATAAACCAAACTTCAAAGAAGTTTTTCCAACTACGCTTCATGATTTGTTAAGTGTCTCCTGTTTTATTTTGTGTATTTCCTGATTGACAGAGTGACCACAAATACCAAGGAAACAACATTGAGGGAGCAGAGTTTTTACCTTGCTGGAACGTGACTGATGAACTAAGGTTGGCCACCTTTCCTCACCAGTGAATATACGTATAACACCTGTGGTATTTTTTCCAAATTGAATTTAAATTGCAAAAGGCAGAATATAATAATCATACTTCTGCAACCAAAATTTTTTTGAGAAATCATATTTGCCTGATCTCTCCAAGAAAGAACATGTTGAGGTACAAGAGCTGTGGACCAGTTTAATTTCTTGACATTCGCTCACGTGAAAAACAGGGCTGAAATACCAAGAACAGACCCACATTCAGGCCAGTTTTGTTTGGCTGTTGTTGATGGAAAATGTCATATTTCTAGGAACCACTTTATATCTCGGTTCTGCAGTGAGACAATGAAACCTGGTGAAATCTTAAAGCCTAGCTTCCTCTGTCTACTCCTTTCGTCCTCGTGCTAACTGTGGGCTCTTTCTGTCTCATGTGGGATTTAGTTCAAATCCTTAAATCTATTCCTAGTTTAAAGCCCCAAATGATCACCCAGGCATACTGCCAGTGGTGAATAGATCTGGCCCAGGCATGAAGCGAGGGCTTAAGGCCAGCACACTAATAAACATTAAAGTGACATAACGTCTTTCAAACAGCTAGACAGTACTGCACAAAGTACCACAGAAATTTAATGGAAAAACTCAAAAGTGGAAACAAGTGTCTGGAAAGTCTGCTTATAGAATATTTGATGAGTTCCCATCGAGTAAGATGCTGCCCTGACTCACAGCGAGCTGTTTAAGATCCTTGAAGTGAAAAGTGGCGGAGAATGAAATGCGTTGTGCTTTTAAAAAGGTACATCAATGACAATACTGCCATTTAGCTTGTGTCAGTAGCAACAAAAGGGAACTGATAGCATAAACTTAAAGAGACAGCGGTTGACACATCAAGTGATGTATCTGAAGCTATTGTCCATTTAGTGCAGAGGCAGTTAAGGAGCTTGCTTTCCAATAGACTCGACCTCTCTTTAAACAAAGACTGTCTTTATTCTCTTCACTCAATATTCTTAACCATATCTGGCAACATAAGCTAGAAGGCACAATTCTCAGAAGGGTATAAGAGCAGAGAGGTCTAGGGGTATCTAGGGGTATAAAGCACAGAAGAAAGTGGTTAAAAAGTATATGGGATCCTGTGTTTTATAAACAGAGGCATAGAGTACAAGAACAATTAAATCATAGCGAAAAGCAAAAAAAAACTATAGATGCTGTAAATCTAGAAATACAATAATAAATGCTGGAAACATTCAACACAAAGATGAAAGGTGGAGACGCAAGAAACTGCAGATGCCAGAATCTTGACAAAATATAAAGTGCTGGCGGAATTAGCGGGTCAGGCAGCATGTGTGGCGAGAACGAACGGATGATGCTTCGGGTCGGGACTCTTCTTCAGACCCGAGTTGCTCAGTTTTTCAGACTGATGAAGGGTCTTTGACCTGAAACATTAATTCTGTTACTGTTTCCACGGATGCTGTCTGACCTGCTGAGTGTTTCCAGCATTCTCCGTTTTTACTGCATGATAACGAGGGTAGACGGTGGTTCTTTACAAACAAGGAAAAGGAAGCACAGATTCCCATGTTAACTCTACCAGGCTTATAACATGAACAGGTGTTTGATTTCCATGTGGGAATTCCAGGAGCCCTCAGCGTTCCTTATGAGGACACACAGGAATGTTTTATGAGCTGCATCATAATGGAAAGAGTAAATGTTTACTCTGAACAGTTGGTGAGGGCTCCTTGCTGATGTTGTCATATGTCCCCATGGCACTGTCTCTGCCAGGTGTGATTCCATTGTATTAATGATTCTCAGTTCTGCAAAATGGTTGAGCAAACGTACTGATTAAAAATGGCGGGATAATTTGGGATTCCCCTGCCCAATCTAGCTCACAAATAATCTAAAGATCAACACAAAATGCTGAAGTAATTCAGCGGGACAGGCAGCATCTCCGGATCGAAGGAATGGGTGACGTTTTGGATTGAGACCCTTCTTCAGAAACGACCTAAAACATCACCCATTCCTTGTATCCAATGCTGCCTGTCCTGCTGAGTTACTCCAGCATTTTGTGTCTCTCTTTGGTGTAAACCAGCATCTGCAGTTCCTTCCTTCACAAGTAAACTAAATCAGAAGAGCGAGATTACCTCCAACAGGCAGTTTTATTCCTCTTTATTTTGTAAACATATTCACGCAGTATACACTCCCATTTTACTAACCCCGCAACGACAATCTGTATTTGTGTGTTGTTTAATAAAGCACATGCAAGTGTAACCCAGTATATATGGAAATATTAACCATAAAAACAGAAAATATTGGAAGTATTCAGCAGGCCAGCCAGCATTTACAGAGAGAAATAAAAGTTAACATTTCAGGTCAATAATTAAAATCCATCAACCTGAATTGTCAGCTCTTATCTCCCCCTCCTATCTCCCCCTCCCCCTCCCCTCCCCCTCCCCTCCCCTCCCCTCCCCTCCCCTCCCCTCCCCTCCCCTCCCCTCCCCTCCCCTCCCCTCCCCTCCCCTCCCCTCCCCTCCCCTCCCCTCCCCTCCCCTCCCCTCCCCTCCCCTCCCCTCCCCTCCCCTCCCCTCCCCTCCCCTCCCCTCCCCCTCCCCCTCCCCCTCCCCCTCCCCCTCCCTCTCTCCCTCCCCCTCCCTCTCCCTCTCCCTCTTTTCCTCTCCCTCCCTCTTGCCAACAGAGAATTTTAGTTTTTTTTTGTTAGATTTTCAATATCTATAGTTGCTGAGGAAATATAAGAGCGTTTTCAAATATTGATTAGAGTGATCTACTTTAAGGAGTTTCGCAGAGGAGGAAAGAGAGGGATAAAGGTAAAGGTGTTCAGGAGTTGGAATTCCAAAAGTTAGGGCCTTGATAGTTGAAAGTGTAGTTTCTATCGGTCGAGCCATTAGTTTTGGAGATGATTAAAAGACTATGGCTATTGGAATGCGGGTGTCTCAGGGGGTTGTTGCATTGGAGAAGTTGAGAGGGAAAAGCTCACGGAGGGATTTGTAGGCAAGGGCAATAGTCTTAAAATTGCAGAATTCCTTATCCGCGTGCCAATGGAGGTCAATGCACAGAACACAAATACATGGAGAGTAGAGATTCCATGGCCCCAACTTTCCAGAGGGTAGAACAATAGAACTCAGCCAGAAATGCATTGGAAAGTCATCCAGAGTGAACAGATGCACGGATCACAATTGAAATGACACCAACTAGAATAGAAGTTTGCCAGTGAGATTATGGGTTGCTTGTTACCTGAAGTAATTATTCTAAATATTTTATTAAATAAGTGAGCAAAAGCATTAAACTTAATGTGAGCATGAACTGCCTCATTGAGAGAGCAGTCGTCGGGCAGTGAGATTATTGCACATGTACAATCAGCAGTCATTAAGCTCAATGAATTGGCAAGAACACGAATCAATGTCATTTTTTTCATTGATCGATTATTTTAAGAAGAACTGAGGTTTTATATCTTTATAATCTCCCACAAATTTGTGAACTAACTAAAATCCTCTCACAACTTTGGGGGATTGATTATTTCAGCCAATTGTACACAAATTAAAATGAACGAGTCTATTTTCCAGCAGCCGCTAGTGGCATATTGAAGTTGCACATATTTATTGAGTAAAACGTGCACAGCTAACAAAAGTTGTGGATTCATCACAAATGAGACATCGGTTAAATTAAAAAACGGTTAACTATCAGCTTGTACAACACAATTAAGTTAGCTGGTTATTCTTCAAGGACATCTATGTTTGTAAATAAGGGAACTACACATCCTGTTCCTTTGCCACTCAACTAGTTTTCAAAAAATAAACTTTGGAAGGCAAGGTTTTTCACAAATTGGCTGTTGGTTAAAAAAAAATATGATGCTGGGTAATGGTTTACAAGCACTAAAGCCAGGAAATGGGCAATCTTGGTGGTTAGTGGAGTCCACCCAAGTGGAGCTCCATTAAAGAGCTAATGTGAAAGCCTTGCTTCTCTACAATAACAATAGATTGCATTACAACAAGGATACATCCAAGAACAACTTCTTCCCTGCTCAACAGATCCCTCACAGGCCAAGGATGTTTCCCTGTTCTCCCGATCAACCTCATTGGGGCTCTTGCTCTATTTTCTTTTTTTTCTGCACTTTCACTCTCGCTGTAACACAATACTCTACGCTCTGTTTCCTTTCTCTTTTCATATTATCTATTGTACTCTTGCATGGTCTGATTGTACTCGCATGGTATGATTTTTCTGGATGCTACACAAGACAGTTTTTCACTGTATCTCAGCACACTCGAGAATAATAAACCAATTGTAATACCAGTCTTCACAGCACATGGAGTCAAAGACTCATACAACATGGAAACAGCCCCTCCGGGCCAACTCGTCCATGATGCCCCATCTAGGCTCGTCCTATTTGCCTGCAGTTGGCCTGTATCCCTTGAAACATTTCCTATCCATGTACCCTGTATAAATGGCTTTTAAATGCTGTTATGGTACCTGCCTCAACTACCTCCTCTGGCAATTGTTCCATATACCCACTTCCTCAAGTACAGTCAAGAAGACAGCAGGATCTTAGCTTTAGTTTAGTCTAGAGATACAATGATTCTACAACATTGACACGCCCTTTTGCCCACCGCTCCCCACATCCTAGGGGTAATTTACAGAGGCAAATTAACCTACAAGACTGCATATCTTTGGGATGTGGGAGGAAACTGGAGCACGCAGGGGAAACCCATGTGGTCACAGGAAAAACGTGCAAACTCCGCACAGACAGCACCTGAGGTCAGGGTTGAACCCGGGTCTCTGGTGCTGTGAGGCCAGCAGTTCTATCTGTTGTGCCACTGTGCTGATCCTGGTGAAAGGCTGATGGCTTGAGCATTTAATTGTTCATCAGGATTTGTTATTCATTGCGGCTTTTTAGTGCACCGGAAGAATTGGGAACAGGCAAGAAATGTTATCAGCTTCTCCCAGTTTATCGAACCTTGATAATAACTTGAAGGTATTTATTCACAAAATGCTGGAGTAACTCAGCAGGTCAGGCAGCATCTCAGGAGAAAAGGAATGGGTGACGTTTCGGGTTGAGACCCTTCTTCAGACTGAAGAAGGGTCTCGACCCGAAACGTCACCCATTCCTTCTCTCCCGAGATGCTGCCTGACCTGCTGAGTTACTCCAGCATTTTGTGAATAAATACCTTCGATTTGTACCAGCATCTGCAGTTATTTTCTTACACTACTTGATAATAACTTAATCGTATTAGCAAGTAAAAACCTGAATGCATTCAAAATCTTTATTACCTCCTTCAGAGGCAGAACATGAATTTATTTGGGTCTTATCAACTGATTGTTGTCACTGCTGTAAAGATGTATTGAGGATTTAGAAATGTGAATGGACTATTCAGCTTTCAAGATTTTTGCTCGCAAGTTCACTTAAGTTATGTAGAAGAAAGGGAACTGCAGGTGCTGTTTTACAACAAAAAAAGCGCACTGTGTGTTGGAGTAACTCAACGTGTCAGGCAGCATCTCTGGGGAACATGGATAGTTTAGTTTAGATATACAGCATGGAAACAGACTCTTCAACCCACCATGTCTACACCAACCATTGTCTCCCGTTCACACCAGTTCTATTTTCTCCCACTTTCCAGTTCCCTGCACACTAGGGGAAATTTACAGAGGCCAATTAATCTATAAACCCGCATGTCTTTGGGACATGGGGGGAAACCGGAGCACCCGGAGGAAACCCACGCAGTCATGGAGAAAACGTGCAAGTTCCACACGGACATCGACTGAGGTCAGGACAGGATCAAACCCAGGTCTTAGACCCTATGAGGCAGCAGCTCTACCAGCTGCGGTTGGGGTTGGGACCCTTCTTTGCGTTTGGGACCCTCCTTTAAACTGATCGCGGGGGAGGGGTGATATGCGGGCAGGGAGGGGGGGGGAGCTGGAAGCTGGAAGAGAGGAGGGGCAGGATAAAGCACAGTAAGTAACAGGTGGATACAGGTGAGGTGGGATTTTGATAGGCAGAAGGTTGGACAAAGGCCAGAGATGGAAAGGCAGAAGGTGAGAGACAAAGTGATTGAAGAGTTTGAGTTGTGTGTGGAGAAATAGGTGCAGATCAATCCAGGAGGGATGCAAGGGAGAGGGAGAGGGGGAGGAAGGGATGGTGGGTGGGTGGGGGAAGAAGGGGGAAAAGGGGAGGAAGGGATGGTGGGTGGGGAAGAAGGGGGAGAGGGAGAGGGAGAGGGAGAGGGAGAGGGAGAGGGAGAGGGAGAGGGAGAGGGAGAGGGAGAGGGAGAGGGAGAGGGAGAGGGAGAGGGAGAGGGAGAGAGAGAGAGAGAGAGGGAGAGGGAGAGGGAGAGGGAGAGGGAGAGGGAGAGGGAGAGGGAGAGGGAGAGGGAGAGGGAGAGGGAGAGGGAGAGGGAGAGGGAAAGGGAGAGGGAGAGGGAGAGGGAGAGGGAGAGGGAGAGGGAGAGGGAGAGGGAGAGGGAGAGGGAGAGGGAGAGGGAGAGGGAGAGGGAGAGGGAGAGGGAGAGGGAGAGGGAGAGGGAGAGGGTTGTAGTTACCTAAAAGTAGAGAATTCGATGTTCCATCAAAGGCTTAACATCGAGGAGTTGGTGGCCTTTGCTGGAGACCGATTTCGAGAGCTCCATTGCAGGAGCCTGCAGGACTTTAACATCGCGAAGGAGCTCACGATCCCTTTGCCAGGGATCGACCTCTGAGCTCTGCTGCGGGAGCCTCCGGACTTTAACAGTGTGGAGCTTGCAGTCTCTGGTCAGAGACCGACATCGGGAACTCCAAGCCACAGGAGCTTGGACCGCCCCGATGCGGGAGCTTGGACCGCCCCGATTCGAGAGCTTCAATCGCCCCGACGCCCCGGGGGCTTTGACCGCCGGCTGCAGGAGCTACGATCGCCCCGATGGATGGTTCGACTGCCCCGACCAAGGGAGAAAAATGAGGGAAGACGATTTGACTTTATTGCCTTTCATCACAGTGAGGAATGTGGGGAATCCACTGTGGTGGATGTTTATGTTAACTGTTATGTAGTTGTGTGTCTTGTTGCTTTTTTAGTATAGCTGTGTGGTACTTTGCATATCACTGTACCTTAATTGGTACACGCGATAATAAAAGACCTTTGAAATTCTTGAAACCTTTGGGTGCAAAATACCCAAGCAGGATATAAGGTGCTGCATGTGGCCTCACTCTGGCAATGGAGGGGGCTCGGGACAAAAAGGTAGGTATTCCCATGCTGACCTTTCCTTCCTGGTTTTCCTCCATTGCCAGAGTGAGGCCACAGACACACAGCACCTCATGTCCCACAGTATCCACCTATCATTTGCCAGGCTGTGTCCAGCTGCTCCCAGCTTCTCCTACCCACCCCCCTACTCATAATCAATCCGAACAAGGGTCACGACCCGAAACATCACCTATCCATGTTTTCACAAGATGCGGCCTGACACACTGAGGTGCACCATCCAGCACCTTGTCTTTTTTTTTAACTTAAGTTAAGTCTCCTCTGCATTGCACCTTCATCAATTAGTTCATTGATGAACTAATTCAATCAGACAAATGATTTGGCAGATAATTGTTGAGAGGGGGAAAGATTAATGGAGATGTGCAGGGCAGGTTTATTTTTACATAGAGAGCAGTGGGGGCCTGGAATACATTGCAAGAGGAGGTGGTGGAGGCAGATACAATACTAGTGACCCAAAACGTCACCCATTCCTTCTATCCAGAGATGCTGCCTGTCCTGCTGAGTTATTCCAGCATTTGGTGTCTATTCTAGTGTTTTTTAAGCGACTTGTAGATAGGCACATAGAGGTGCAGGGAATGGAGGGATATGGATCATGTGCAGGCAGATGAGATTAGTTTAACTTGGCATCCTGTTTGGCACAAACATTGTGGGCCGAAGGGCCCATTCTTGTGCTGTAATACTGCCCCGTGTTTTATTCAGTTAGTTGAGTAACTTTGTTGCACAAGAGACTGTCACCTTAAATTAAAGTTTAGGAACTGGATGGAGAATTGAGCGGGGTGAATGTTTAAAATTAGTCTTGTTTATATTGTTGATGAAGGATGGAATGGGAACTGAAGGAATAGATTGCAAGAAGCCTTCTCTCATTGAAAAATTAACTTACTACACAGAAACCATTCATAAACAGGCGTTTGAGTTATTCAGGTGTGCAGCAAGATTAACTTTGTTTCTGTCTGTAAAAACTTTATTGAATTTTTTTATGAAAGCTACATGGAACGAGATGAAATCGCCTTACCAGAGAGTTTTTAATGCCACACAGCCGCCAAAAAGAGTGTTGCCCATTTTGCTGCTTTTGCTTATGGGCTTATGTTATGAGACAAAACTAACACCTCGCCTGTACAGCTACTGCCTTTCAATAAAAGCCGCACACACTTGTCCATGAATCTTTCTGTTGCTTTGAGCAATGGTAGTGAACCAAAGGACTGTTTCATATTGCGTACATCATTCAAAAAACCTCATTTTAATTTGCTTTCCAGGAGGAGGAATCTTGAGCACTTTCTAGGATCATTGTGCTAAACGAATGGGTAACAAACAGAGACAGAAACGTCTCCATTCATTACGTTAGTAGATTGGTGACAAAACAGAATGCGAAGGTGGAGAATACCTTTGCCCTACTATTGATGTAAACCAGATGGAGGCTAGGTTTTTTTTTACAACCACCTGAAAAAAAAAAGTTTATAATAGGCACCAGCTCGAGAGAGAGAGAGAGAGAGAGAGAGAGAGAGAGAGAGAGAGAGAGAGAGAGAGAGAGAGAGAGAGAGAGAGAGAGCCAAGTGAGTAGAAAATACTGAAATAAATGATTTGTAAGTTTTTATCAAAGTTCCACATCAGCATTGGAAACTTTGTTTAACGTTTTATAGGTAAGGGTAATTATTCAACGTCCTGGCTTAATGATATCATCAAATTAATGTCACATGATTAGTTCCATACATCTTATGTAAGCATCATACAGTATAACCTTGGATCTAGATCCATGTATTGAGCTAATCTCCAGAACCCAAACCTCATACTGTAATTATAACACTTTAACAATGTATCTATTATAGCTCGTATGTAAAACTGGTACTAGAGTGCATATTTGTGACCCTTTAATTCATTTTAATATTTTAATTGGCTTTAGTGACAAATATTTTAAACTTCACGGTCTCGCTGCGAACGAGGGCTTCAAGTTAAATCAGGTGGTGCCCAGTAAAAACATTTACTATTCAGAAAAA
Organism: Rhinoraja longicauda; assembly: GCF_053455715.1. Taxonomy (NCBI): domain Eukaryota; kingdom Metazoa; phylum Chordata; class Chondrichthyes; order Rajiformes; family Arhynchobatidae; genus Rhinoraja; species Rhinoraja longicauda. The sequence continues at coordinate 10,481,696 of NC_135965.1, read as the reverse complement.
ATATTTTCATTTGAAAAGTAGGCACTAATCATTTCTCTGGTTTCTCCAGCTCAAAAATGTGTGCTTGCTGATCCCAGTGTTCACACTTCACACTCTCAAAATAAATCAGTCCTATAAAGTCAAACAAACAACTTTCTGATGTGTTCAGGCCTGGTATTAGAAGCAGCGGGGAAAAAAAGGGGGAGAGATTTATTTAGTGACAGGTTGGAGCATTTTTATGTTTCACTTTTTTTTCCCCCCTCTCTCTGTTTATTAAAGAAATGTTCAGAGCCTCCAGAACACATAAGGCATGCCTGGACAGAAACCCCTACTGCTAAGGGTGCAGAGGTCTCGCAGAAATTTAGTAAGTGAGAAAGAGAACAAAGATTCTTAGTTGGGAAAAAATTGGATAGCCTGTGGCTGGGAGGCCTGATTGGAACAGGTAGGCACAGTGGGGCATAGGATAATGAGGCACATGGTAAATGTGAGGCACAGATGTTAAGCCAACTGTAGCTGCAGTTCCAGCAGTTGTACTCATACCACGGCACTCTGCCTCCGGGCTATGTCTGCAGAACATTTGGAGCAGTAAACTGGGGCGACATTAGGTTCAAATTAATCCATTATTTCTTAGCTGTGAAGTGTTAGGTGCTTGTTTTGGAATTACATTGCCTCTGGGTAACTGTTTTAGGGAGATTTTAATGCATACTCATGGCTCACAGGGCAGCTTAAAGAGGGGAAGGGAAATTAGAATAGCTTAAGAGAGCAGTTGAGGTGCATAATTCTGCTGGAGATGTATGAAAAAGAGGTAGGTTTCCACAGACGGGCCTGGTGTGCCTGTGGCTGCCCGCTGTGTATGAAATGTCACGCGCTGTATTGAATGGGGGGGTAGCAGGAGCCTTGTAAATACCGCAGAACCGCACTGGAGAAAGTAGACAAAGGCAACAGCTATCTCTCCCTTCCCCACCCCCACCCCCCCCCCCCCTTCTCTGACTCCGGTTCCCCCCTTCCCGCGAATACCCTGGCCTTCAGTCAGCTGGGCAGCCTTTGGCAACACCGCGTGGCTGCTATTGAACGGGGAAGTGAAAGCACGATACTGAACGGGTCCAGTTCAGAGAGTGGACTCCCAAAAAGGCGGACCATTCACACCTTCCAAAGCCTTTCACTGCAGCCAAAACATGAATGAGAGGCAGGTCATTTCCTTTTACCCTTGCCACTGCCCTTGTCACTTTTATAGTCCAAGGAACTCGAGCAGCTTTGTACTGGAGGTGAAGGGGTACGATTGATTGCCTCTAAGATTAAGATGCAGTAAAACTGCAGCTGTTCCTGATGACTATTATCTATTTGAGTGGATCGTGTTATTGCAGCAAGCAAAAAACCTGGGCAAGGCTTGGCAGAAATGGAAAGTTTTATTTGGTTTAATTGTAGGAATATGCAGGCAGAGTGAAAAGTCAATAAAGCTCTCAGAATAGAGTTTATAGGAGTGTCTGTATACATAATTAAATCCTGCAGGCTCTTTAAAAAAAAAATCTGGAAAAATAAATGGTTATGTAAGAATTGCCTGCTGAGAGATAGAAGTGCTTGTATCAGCTTTAAGCAGCTGTTAAGAGCTGGATGCTGTTGAGTTAGAATGGTAGTGCTGCTGGGAGGATGGGAACTGTGCAAGGAAGTGGACAGATTGCACATTTACCGATACTTAGGGGAATACTTTATGATGGCTGACAAGGCTAATATATAACACGTTTTCTGTCTGCAAAAGTCAATCACGTCCTTTCTCCCGTGTCTGTCTCTGCGTGCAGCACTGCTGTGGGAGACAGTATTGTTACTTGAGAGGGTAATGTATCAAAATTCGGTTGTAGGCAGTGGCCGTGAATTATGGCATGATTACATTGAAGTAACTTTCTTGACTTCTGATTAGCTTGGCTTTCCAACCTGGCTATGAATTAAGGAAGCCCCTCGCAATTACATCTTAAAAGTAAAGAAACGGGGTTGGCACAACGGAAGGCAATAAACGTGAAATAATAAATCTATTAGGGGTACAGATAATCTCATGAGAATAGTTTTATAATGTGCTAGATTTATTACATTTTCAAAGAGGATTGGCAGCCTTATTAAATATAATTTGATGCGATTTAATCAGCATCAATCGCAACAATAGTCCACATTACATAGTGCCTTGGATAGAGGCAAAGTGCTGGAGTAACTCAGCGGGTCAAGCAGCATCTCTGGAGAAAAAGGATAGGGGATGTTTTGGTTTGAAACCCTTCTTCAGACCTGATACGACACAAAACATCACCCATGTTTTTTTCTCCAGAGATGCTGCCTGACCCACTGAGTTACTCCAGCACACTGTGTCAATCTTTGGTATAAATCTGCAATTCCTTGTTTCTACATATTGTTTTTACATAGAACCTTTACTACGGTTAAATATTGCATAGGGCTTCACAAGTGGTTGAAAATGAACTCATGAGAGGTGCTGAGAAGAGTCCCGACCTGAAACATTATCTATCCCCATGTTCTCCAGAGATACTGTCTGATCCGCTGAGTTACTCCAGCATTCTGTCTGTTTTTTCTACATAAGACGGAATTGGTAGAGGGAACCAAAAAACCTGATCAATGAAGTTGGATTCAAAGAGTGTCTTGAAGAAAGAGAGTCTCAAGGAGATGAGGGAATTCCCATAGGTAAAGGCCCAGGCAATGGAGGGCACGACTGCCAATGGTAGAATGTGCGAATCAGGAAAGCACAAGGGGCCAGAATTGGAGGAAAGAGATCTGTGGTTTGGTAGCACAGTGGTTTAAGTCGTTGGCTTAACATCAAGAGGCCTGGAACATTGAATAAGGATCTTGCTCACATTTAAGCAATAAAAAAGTATTTTTCTCCTTAGAGCAAAAATGGTTGAGAGGAATCTTGATAGATGTGTGTAAGTCCATGGTTAGTTTAGTTAGGGTTAAAGGAGAGGAGCAGTTCCTGCTAATGAACGGCTCAAGGACTCTGAGGGAGTTTAATATTTTGAAAGAAGATTTCAGGCAAAGCTATTTTTGCATGAAGAGCAAATATAATTTGGAACTCCCTGCCTGTAAGCCAGAAACAAAATCAATCAGGTCTTTCAAGACCTCATTAGATAGGCTCCTGAGGGGAAATATTTTGCGGGGTAATGGGGAAAGGGAGTGGAATGGGACCAACTGGATTGGTCTTCTAAAAAAACAAAATAACTCCAGGGGCCAAATGGCCCCTTCTGTGCCTGAACAATGCTCCATATTTTAGATGTGAATGTTTTAGAAGTGGAAGCCGGTATGTGAAGAAGTGGAAGCTCCCATCCTGGACCAGAATCAATCACACGTCACTACTTAAAGCTCTTTGCCCTTACAGTGTTGCTTCTGAACCCACCGAGATAACACAAGCTACATTTTGCATCTCAGGCCTCATGAAGAATGTAACATACTGGGTTTCTGATTTTATTTGAAATATTTACTCAATAATTCCTTGCCTAAGTAAAATCACTTTTAGTTTAGTTTAGTTTAGTTTAGTAATCCCTGCATTTTAACACTATCCTACACACACGAGGGACTTTAAAAAAAACATTTACCAAGCCAATTTACCTATTGTACATACCTGTACATATTTGGAGTGTGGGAAGAAACCGAAGATCTCGGAGAAAATCCACGCAGGTCACGGGGAGAACGTACAAACTCCATACACACAGCACCTGTAGTCGGGATTGAACCCGGGTCTCTGGCGCTGCAAGCGCTGTAAGGCAGCAACTCTACCGCTGCGCCACCGTGCCGTATGACAGTGCTAAGAATTCGGATGAGTTTCCATCCTTAATCAGGGCACTTGGCTTCACTGAAATGAGTCACGTGCTGTTGTTATTCAATATCACTGTCCTGCAGCATTACATGTGCCTCAACTGGATCATTCGAGCAGAGAGAGCATTACCCTCAGCATGATTCAAGCAATAAAAATATTTTTTCTCCTTTGAGCAAAAAGGGTTGAGAGGAAATTTGATAAATGTGTAAAAGTCCATGATTAGATAAGATGGGGTGAAAAGAGGGTAACAATTCCTGTTAAGGAAAGGCTCAAGGACTTTTAGTTTAGTTTAGTTTAAAGCATGGAAATGGGTCCTTCGGCACACTGAGTCCACGCCGACCCGTTCACACTAGTTCTATGTTACCTCACCTTCGCTTCCACCACCAACACACTAGGAGCAATTTTACAGAGGCCAATCAACCTACAAATCCACACGTCTTTGGGATGTGAGAAGAAATCGGAGCACACAGAGAAACCAATGTTTAGACTTTAGACTTTAGAGAAACTGTGCGGAACCAGGCCCTTTGGCCCACTGAGCCCACGCTGACCAGAAATCACACTATGCACCAGCACTATCCTATACACTGGGAACAATTTACAATTTAAATTGGCCAATTAATCTACAAACCTGCATGTCTTTGGAATGTGGGAGAAAACCAGAGCTCCCGGAGGAAACCCACACGGTCATAGAGGCAACGTACAAATTCTACGCAGACAACACCAGAGGTCAGGATCAAACCCATATCTCTGAAGCTGTGAGGCAGCAGCTCTACCAGATGGTAGACACAAAATGCTAGAGTAACTCAGCGGGTCAGGCAGCATCTCGGGAGAGAAGGAATGGGTGACGTTTCGGGTTGAGACCCTTCTTCAGACTGATGTCGGGAGGGAGCGTGACAAAGATAGGATGTAGTCGGAGACAGGAAGACTAGTGGGAGAACTGGGAAGGGGAGGGGAGAGAGAGGGGAAACAGGGACTACGTGACTACTCGACCAGCTGCTCCACTGTGACTCTTATGGTGAAATCTACATTCTTGACTGAAGCACTTGCCTGCAATGCTTAAAAAATAAACACAGTGTCGGAGTAACAGCAGGTCGAGCAGCATCTCTGGAGAACATCTCCGAAACGTCACCTTTCCATGTTCACCGGAGATGCTGCCTGGCCTGCTGAGTTACGCCGCCAGCACTTTGTGCCCTATTGTGTATTAATCAGCATCTGTAGTTCTTCATTTCTGTTGCCTGCAATGCTTGTCAGCTACAAAAATCTTCTTTGAGTGAAGTTTTTTGGATCTAAACGGTTCCTTTAAGGATATAATTCTACTTGGTGCGCAACTTCATTCTAAACTGGTATCAATCACTTTTCACAATCAAATTGCCAACAGAACAGATACCATCTCAGTCATTTTATGCAGAGTTTTATGCAGAATAGATGCCATCTCAGTCATTTTATGCAGTCTTTTGTTGACTGATTTTTATTTTGGATTGAATTTCCACAGCTTGATCCATGCCCGGTAGATACACTAAGTCAGGAAACTTGAATTCCCAATTTCCTCTGCATCCACTGGCATTTATTTCAATGTCAGCAATGTAATAGACTTTATTTTGGAAGATGCCTTTATGGTTGGCACATGTCCTTTTATGTTGGGTAAGATTTTCTAATTTTGTACCGCTTTAGATTTATACTGCATTTGGATCTCTTTAAAGCAGAATTACATCTCCTTCCTCACACCGCAGAATCGCTTTATATTTGTCAACGCCTCTCGAAAGATTTTCTTTGGTACCCATTCATTTGAAAACAAGCAGTTCGAGTTCCCCTCAAGGAAACCAATTTGTTTGGCACGCATTTGCTGCATTTGCTGCATTTGCTGTGGTATGAAGTTTGTGATTGAAATAGAAATTGTGCAACCAAAGAGAGACCTCCAGTTTGCTTTATAATGGTACAACAGAGTCATTTGAATGCAATGAGAACATGGCAGTCTTACTCGTGTACTTCTCCTGTTAATAAATGGCTGCCAAGAGAATACAGCATAGAATAGAGCTACACATGCAAATACAGGTGTTAGACTTCTTCCTTCAGGGGTGAATGCGTGCAATGTGTGCCAGAATGCTGGTTTATCTTTCTGTACTCCTGTTATGAGCCAATAGTGTAAAATAACAGAAAAGAGAGACTCCCAATGGACACAATAACAGCCGTTCTTAATTTTCTTTTTCTTTCTAAATGCCGCTTATTGGATTTATTAATGCATATATTTAGTCTTAGCCATGTAACATACATGTCTCAGAGGTCCCATCTTTTGAATGAGATACTAAACACTGTCTACCTCTTCGGCTAACCCGAAAGAATGAATCAAGCTGTTCTGAACAAGAACTGGAATTGTTCTCTGCAGTGACCCGTTGAAATGGTACCCCTTAACCAACATTACCTCCAGTTCCTGGGTCATAATTATATATTTTTTTGTTTCTGGGAGCTTGCTGAGAAGAAATGGGCAGGCAGACATGTTTATCAAATTGCAGAGAAATTAGACATAGAAGATATGTTCTTCACTGGAGAGCAGTTTGGGACATTTTACCTTTGTGAAAGTGTCCAATTATCTGCAAGTATGTCTTCCTTTCCTTGATAGTCTATAGCCCTGTTTGCTGACTTACAATCTCATCCTAGTTTTCCAATTCTCCTTTGCTTTCAGCTCTCTATTTCCACAATTACTTGCCACCTGCAAGTCTGCACTTAATTATCCTTGTGTTAATTGGGCATTCTTCTTTATTCGCCAAGACCCTAAACTCTGGAACATATTCCCTAAAGCCTCCCTCTATGTTCCCTTCCAAATATTTCCCTCTCTCGATTGTCGGTTATCACCCATGCTACCTGCCTAGGTGGAGTGTGTCAGATTTTGTGTTTTAATGCCCCCTGGGAAGTACGTTAAGATTTTGTTTTCTGTGACAATACCAAGAGTTGAAAGTATATGTACATGGGGAAATAAGAGAACATATGTTTGAGGTGAGAGGGGCAAGATTTAATAGGAAACTGAGGGGCAGCTTTTCCACTCAGAGGGTGGTGGAATATAGAACGAGCTGCCATTATACTAGATACTATATAATAGTATCTAGTATAATGGCAGATACTATAACAGCATTTAGAAGACGCTTGGACAGGTACATGGACAGGAAAGGTTTAGAGGGATGTGGGCCAAACACAGCCAAATGGGACTAGCTTAGATGGGACATCTTGGTCGGCATGGAGGAGTTGGACCAAGGGGCCAGTTTCCAGGGTGTATGATTCTACGACTCCAAGTTAGAAAGTGGCCAACACAATGTTGAGATGCAGCTGTGCTGTGCAGAGACAAAAGGAACTGCAGATGTTGGAATCTTGAGTAAAACACAAAGTGCTGGTGTTACTCAGCAGGTCTGGCAGCATCTCGAAAGGAGATAGATAGACAATGTCTTGGGTTGGGACTCATCGTCACATTGAAGAAGGGTGCCGACCCACCACATCACCTATCCTTGTTGTCCAGAAATGCTGTCTGACTCTGAATTACTCCAGCATTTCATGTTATACCGATAAGAAATTTTCAAGAGGGACTTCGATTTAGCTCTTAGGGCTAAAGGAATCAAGGGATATGGGGGAAAAAGCAGGAACAGGGTACTGATTTTAGATGATCAGCCATGGTCATATTGAATGGCGGTGCTGGCTCGAAGGGCGAATGGCCTACTCCTGATCCTATATTTCTATGTTTCTACATGACTACGCTGAAAAAAAATTTTAAGCTACTTTCACTCCTGGTTTAGACAGCGTGTTTTGCTTGGTTTTAAAATTATGCCTAGTGTGGGAGGAACAGTATTGACAAGTTTCTACTCAGTTTGGGAATGGACATTGAACTTGGTTCATTGAATATGCCAAACGTATGGGGCAGCCCGGTGGTGCAGCGGTAGAGTTGCTGCCTTACAGCATTAGAGTCCCAGGTTCGATCCTGACTATGGGTGCTATCTGTATGGAGTTTGTACATTCTGCCGTGACCACATGGGTTTACCCCAGGTGCTCCAGTTTCCTCCCACACTCTAAAGACATACAGGTTTGTAGGTTAATTGGCTTTGGTAAAACTTGTAAATTGTCCCTAGTGTGCAGGATAGTGCCAGTGTACAGGGATCGCTGGTCAAAACTAACTCGGTGGGCCGAAGGGCCTGTTTCCACACTGTATCTCTAAACTCTAAACCTGTTTGCCACTTTATTTAAGTGGTATTAATGTCTCCACATTGAATCCTAAGCAAAGTGTGCAGCAATATTGAATTCAGCAAGCTTTGATCTACAACTAAAGACCCTCTCGTATAAAAGCCATACATCTAATGATTCTTTGGATATAGGTGCATTGAACTATAAAATCATGTGTGAACAGAGTCCTTAATTCCATTTACAAATGACCACATTATGTATGGCTTCCCTGTATTCTTTGGTCAATGAAAAAGCTGTATCTAAGACCATTTCTTTTAAACCTTTCAAAGGGAACGGACATACATCAGCATATCATTAATATTGACAATTAACACGGGGTCATTCTATACCCGGTCTTGACAATGAGTTACTGAAGTAGACAGCATTAAGATCTCATTAAGATCTCCCTGTGCACTTGCTGCCCGAAGCAGGTAAACCATTCCCGGCTTCCCCTGAAATTCCAGAGATGTTAGTGATTCGGATCTGGCTGCTTGCAGTTGAAGTGAGTAAGCCTTACCTGAGACTGGTTTAGGTGAAAATAACTGGAGTGAAGTCAGCCATATCTAAGCATCTTCGGGTATGTGTGAGTAAATGAACCACACTGAGTGTCCTCTTGGTGCAAGCAACACAGGTGATCAATTTGTAACCCAGATCTGGTGTGTATAAGTGGTTGTAGCAAGTGGGAATGACTGGCACACCCCATGGGTAGGAAAAGCCTCAAGAGAATGAGCCATACCTGACTACTCTGTGGTTCAATATCAAGTTGTTTGATATGTGTGCCATTTAACATGTTTTACGATCAGACACTGTGATGATAGAAATGAACGAGGAATCTTCTAAAGATGGACACAAAGTGCTGAAGTAACTCAGCGGGTCAGGCAGCATCTCTGGAGAAAAGGAATAGGCGACGTTTCGGGCCAAAACCCTTCTCAGGACACGTAGGAATCTTCTAAATTTGAAAGAGGTTCTGCAGTTAGGTTTTCTCATTATGTGTGATAAGCAAAGAGGGAAAAAACAATCTTCTATCAGAAAGCAATTTATTTTAATATAGTTCAGCCTCTGTGTTAGTTAAATATTTAACCCAGTTTGTCTGCGCTAACATAAATGTACGTCAATTTCTGAATCGAAAAAATAACACAGGTTAATAACTTGAATGGGAGCTTGCAATGGTGTTGGATTTCATTGTGCTTCAGGGATTGGGATGTGAAGGGATGGAACTTTAGTGAGGGGGCGGGAGAGGGGGGTGGGGGTGGGAAGTGATGGGCTGTTGTTGAAAGGAAGAAGGTTCGGGGAAGGAGAAAGGCAGAATGAATGTAACCAAGAGAATGTTCCGAGTTTTGTTTCTCCCTGGCCTTAGAGTTATGATAAATGATAGCAGAAGGGAAAGATAACCCACCATGAGACTGGGATCACCGAGGCCAAATACTGAAACTCCCAGCTGACTGCCCTAAACACTGCAGTCTCTGTTCGTGTTTATTTTTTCTACTCACTCTTGGTTTCGTCAATCAGTGTGATAGACGATAACTCCTGACTACCCGTGCCTGCGTCCTGCTCTCTCACGGTGGGTAACATGTTGTGGTTGGCGCCGTGGAGTCGGAAGATCACCCGCATCAGAAGTAACAGGGGATGAGGTCCGTTGCAGTCTTCCAGCAGCTCCAGTCCTTGGAGAATAGCGAGCAACGGCCTTATCAGTGCAGAGCTGCCTTGCCAAAGGAAAAAAAAAAGCCAACCGCACATTAGATGCTTTGTTTGGGTTGAGGCTGGGGGCATTTTTCATTAAGGACAAAGCAATCTATTAAATCATCCTTGTTTTAAGTGTGTTGAAAGGTAACCTATTCACAAACTGAAGCAGAAAGTGGTTTAGCAGAGCTGTGGGTTTGCCAGCATTTCCAACCTTTTCTTAAAATGCTCAAACGCATTTTAATTTTGTTTCTCGGATGTGCATGTATCACAAATTCCAGTATCACAAATGGAATGCGTTCCCAACAGCGTGGTTAGTTTCTAATTACCCAGCTAATTAACTTGTTCAATGTCTTATTTCAAGTGTGTTTAAATAATGGGTTTACAGCAAATTTGGAGTTTATAGTTAGCAGATGACATATGAATCAGTGGGCTGTGTGCTAACAGACCATCGGACTGCTGGAATTTCCTGAACAGCATCCACTAATCACCTCTGCTCATAATCCATGTTCCTGTCCCAAGACAGACGCAAAGTTCCTCAAAATAATGAGGGATCCCTAATCTTGCTACTTGTCAGCAAGTTACTTCCTCACCAGATGCATTATCCTGTTTCACTTTACAGCAAGAGTGTTTTTCTTTACATGTAAAAAAGCCAAACAAATGGAGGTTTTAGATTTAAGGATGTGTGCTGCTATCAGTTCTCGCCAAAGCCTTCAATTGTCAAAGGCTAGAAAACTTTTTTTTAAGCACTCTAAATATCTCCCGAAAGTAAAATGTGTCTCTTAACGTGCGCCCATAAATATCTGGTGTCCCTCACTGAGAACCTATGCCATTTCTTCCCAATATTCCACATAGGCACATATAGTGGTAGCTGCCTCGGGCCCCATCATTCCCTGAAAACAACACCTGATACCATGCTGGATTTATGCTCGTGTGCCTTAAGAAACTCGAGCGGAGTCTAAAGAAAGTTCATTTCAGAATCATTTTATTCTGAATATGCCAGTCATATTATTAATATTTTGTTACAGCTGTTGGAGGAAAATAGGGTGCAATGTGTGACTGGGACCAATCAGACTAAGTGTGTAGGAAGGAACTGCAGATGCCGGTTTAAACCGAGGATAGACACAAAAAGCTGGAGTAACTCGGCGGGACAGGCAGCACTTCTGGAGAGAAGAAATAGGTGACGTTTCAGGTTGAGACCCTTCTCTGAAGAAACGTCACCCATTCCTTCTCTCCAGAGATGCTGCCTGTCCCTCTGTGTTACTCCAGCTATTTGTGGCCTATCTCCAATCAGACTAAGTGGCCGGAGTACAGACGAGCTTTACCATACAGTAGTGCAGCGTAAACTCCATCCCAATCAGCTCCCAGGTCTCCACCCCGATCTGTTTCTAGTTATCGTGCCCTGTGTTCTACCTAGGGGGTTCTCCATTTCGTACAGCTACTCGCCCTTACAACCTTAATAACCCACAGTTTCCCTTTCGTCCTAAATAGAAACCAAGTGACTCCCTCCTGCACAACAAAAAAGGTTGAAAGCTTATTCAGTTACATGCTTGTCACACAGTGTGTCTTGTAATTTTTTGAATGGATTCCCGCCCAGCATATAATTATTGCTGCATGATAGTTGAAATCCAGCCTTGGGTGATGGTGGAAAGGAATTTGATTTGTTAGGTTGTTAATGAAAAACAGACTGGCAGCACGAAACAGCAGCTCCACTGTTACTATTCCAACACTTTTAAAGGCTCTCATTAAAGAAACACGCACCTGCAATACTTTGGAGAGCGGCTTGGGCTTGGAAATTAGAGGGAAAAGAAACAGGGCATCTCATGACACCAACTAAAATGGCGGGTGGTCACAGCTTTGTAAAGACAACAGGGAATGCAATGTGGAAAAGGAGCAAGTTGGATACAGGGACTCATTGGAACTATAGTCTTCAAGTGTTGGAATTTGCAACCTCAAATCCAATCTCTTGTAAGTTGAAAGCTACCCATAGCCATTTCACCAAAGGAGCTTTCAAAGAAACAGTTTAACTGCCTTACCAAAGTTCGGATCTATGAGCCGCGATAACGTGTTTTTTTTCTAGGGCTGGTGGTTCAGTGCAAATATCTTGTTGTTATTACCCATTAAGCTCCCATTTGTATTCCTAGTCAATATATAAAGTGCTGGAGGAACTCAGTGGGTCACAACATAGAACATGGAAAGGTACAGCACACGGACAGGCTCATCGGCCTACAATGTCTGTGCTGAACATGATGCTAAGCTAACCTAATCTCAACTACCTGCATATGATCAGTGCCCCTCCATTCCCTGAATATGTCCCACCATGAGCCTATCTAAAAGCCTCTTAAACTCCACTGTTATATCTGCCTCCACGACCATCCCTGGCAGCGTATTACAGGTACTCACCGCTATCTGTGTAAAAAAAACTTCCCCACGTTCCCCCTTCCACATTAAAGATATGGCCTCTAGTCTTTGACTTTTCCACCCTGGGCCTCTCATAATTTTATATACTTCTATCAGGTCTCCCTTCAATCTCTGAAACTCCAGAAAAAAACAGTCCAAGTTTGTCCAGCTTCTCTTAAGAGCTAATACTGACCAAACCAGGCAGGATTCTGGTAAACCCCTTCTGCACCCTCTTCAAAGCCTCCACAGCTTTCCTATAATGGGCCGACCAGAACTGTATGCAACACTCCAAACGTGGCTTAACCAAAATAGACAGCCTGTCCTCTCTCTCCACAGATGCTGCCTGACCCATTGAGTTCCTCCAGCACTTCATGTTTTGCTCAAGATTCAACGATATGAAGGTTCTTGCATCTCCATTTGTGTTCCTAACCCTTTTCCTCACAAGATTCACCCCCAAGGCCAACGTGAGCATATCAGCCACGGTGCTACCTCCCAAAACTGTCCATTCATTTTACATGTGTCGGAAGGAACTGCAGATTCTGGTTTACATCGAAGGTAGACACAAAATGCTGGAATAACTCAGCGGGCCAGGCAGCATCTCTGGAGAGAGGAATGGCTGATGTTTCGGGTGGAGACCCTTCTTCAGACTGTCTTCTATCATTCGTTTTACATAATCTGATAAATGCACTCCTGAAATGAATCCCACTCAGTTCCGCGTTTAATTGGTTTCAGATGATTTTCCTCACCTACCTACACCAGTCTGAAGAAGGGTCTCGACCCGAAACATCACCCATTCCTTCTCTCCTGAGATGCTGGCTGACCCGCTGAGTTAATCCAGCTTTTTGTGATACTTCCGATTTGTACCAGCATCTGCAGTTATTTTCCTACATTACCTATGTCGTTTCTTTCTTTTTCTTTCTCCCTCTCCTCTGGAGTTTTTTAAATCCTGACTCTACAATGTAGCGCACGTTCTGAAAGCTAAACCTATTCTTGCGATAGTTTGTTGAGTTGATATTAAAACTGTACATGGAGCAAGGCTCGGGGGCCTATTGCATCCACTGTATGGAACAAATTCAATATATTTAATGCCCAACAAATTATAACCTTCCCTGCTGAGCATGAATATCAACAGTTTAGTTTTTAGTTTAGAGATACAGCGTGGAAACAGACTCTTCGACCCATCGAGTCCGCACCGACCAGTGATCCTCACACATTAACAATACCCTACACACTAGCGACAATCTACACTTATACCAAGCCAATTAACCTACAAACCTGTACGTCTTTGGAATGTGGGCGGAAACCAAAGATCTCGGAGAAAACCCACGCGGTCACGGGGAGAACGTACAAACTCCTTACAGACAGCACCCGTTGTCAGGATTGAACCGGGGTCTACTGGCACTGTGAGGCAGCAACTCTACCGCTGCGCCAATGTGCCACCTTAAATATCATGTTTCTTTACTATTTGCAACCAAATTTTGTTGCCCCCAGTAAATAAAATAGATCTTTCCAGTGCTATTATTTTGTAAATCTGTGGGGAAAATATGTTGTCGAATGTGAAGAGTTTTTTTTCTTCTTTGCCTGTACAACATCTAGCTGTAATCATCATGTATGTTATAGAATAGGGATTAGCAAAAAAAACAAAACTGCAGATTGCAATTGGTGCAACTGTAGAACTGCAAGGCTTTCTTCACATTGTACGAGTGAAAGCCCACCAACAGGTTGGCTCGAGCTTTAAGAAGAGGAAGCCTTGCCTCTGATGAGTCAAATGTTTATATGTGCCGGATTGTACAGGACTCGGCTTGATGCCCAGCTTCGCCACCTGTGGTGCCCAACAGCCCACACTTACTCTTTCCAGATGTAAAAGAATGAACAAGATGATCCTGAACCGAACCATGGGAAGCACACTGTGAGGCTGAGTAGGCTCAAAGCAGTGATTTAGCTTCAGGCAGTCTACCAATATTGCCCCATCCTGAAGCTATTGAAATCTCGCTTGTCTCAAAACCATTTAAAATCTTTGGAATGCCTCTGCGAGGGCAAGGGTCCATCGAACAGTACAGCACAGGAACAGGCCCTTCGGCCCACAATGTTTGTGCTGTATACGATGCCAAGATAAACTGATCTCATCTGCCCGAACATGATCCATATCATATCATATATCTACAGCCGGAAACAGGCCTATTCGGCCCTCCAAGTCCGTGCCGCCCAGCGATCCCCGTACATTAACACTATCCTACACCCACTAGGGACAATTTTTACATTTACCCAGCCAATTAACCTACATACCTGTACGTCTTTGGAGTGTGGGAGGAAACCGAAGATCTCGGAGAAAACCCACGCAGGTCACGGGGAGAACGTACAAACTCCTTACAGTGCAGCACCCGTAGTCAGGATCGAAATTGAGTCTCCGGCGCTGCATTCGCTGTAAAGCAGCAACTCTACCGCTGCGCTACCGTGCCGCCCATGTAGAAAGGAGCTGCAGATAATTGTCTATAATGAAGATAGCCACAAAGTGCTGGAGTAACTCAGCGGATCAGCCAGCATCTCTGGAGAAAAAGGATGGGTGATGTATCGGGCGGGAACCTTCCTCATTCTGAATGGCGAAGTGTCCCGACCCGAAACGTCACCCATACCTTTTTCACCAGAGATGCTGCCTGAACTGCTGAGTTACTCCAGCACTTTGATCCCTATCCCTCTATTCCTTACATTTCCATTTGACTATCTAAAAGCCTCTGAAACATCCCCTATTGTATCTGCCTCCATCACCAGCCCCCGCAATGCATTCCAGGTGCACACCACTCTGTGCAAAAAAACATTGCCACGCACATCTCTCCCACCACCCTCCCCACCCCCCGCTACACCCGCTCCTTGGGACCACACTTCAGACTGAAAGGAAGCATGCAGGTACAGCAGGCAGTGAAGAAAGGAAATGGAATGTTGGCCTTCATAACAAGAGTTGAGTATAGGAGCAAAGAGGTCCTTCTGCAGTTGTACAGGGCCCTAGTGAGACCGCACCTGGAGTATTGTGTGCACTTTTGGTCTCCAAACATGAGGATGGACATTCTTGCTATTGAAGGAGTGCAGCGTAGGTTCATGAGGTTAATTCCCGGAATGGCGGGACGGTCGTAGGTTGAAAGACTGGAGCAACTGGGATTGTATACTCTGGAATTTAGAAGGATGAGAGGGGATCTTATTGAAACATATAAGATTATTAAGGGATTGGACACGTTAGAGGCAGGAAACATGTTCCCGATGTTGGGAGAGTCCTGAACCAGGTGCCACAGTTTAAGAATAAGGGACAGGCCATTTAGAACGGAGATGAGGAAAAACTTTTTCACTCAGAGAGTTGTGAAGCTGTGGAATTCTCTGCCTCAGAAGGCAGTGGAGGCCAATTCTCTGGATGCTTTCAAGAGAGAGTTAGATAGAGCTCTTAATGATAGCGGAGTCAAGGGATATGGGGAGAAGGCAGGAACGGGGTACTGATTGTGGATGATCAGCTATGATCACGGTGAATGGCGGTGCTGGCCCGAAGGGCTGAATGGCCTACTCCTGCACCTATTGTCTATTGTCTATCCGTGTTCTCCGGAGATGCTGCCTGACATGCTGAGTTACTCTTTTGTTTTCCAAGTTATTGTTCTGTTTCATTATCTCTGCCTAAACCCAGGAGCTTTGCAGGTCTTCGGTTCAATGTCAAGGCTCTGGTGGACATGAAAGAGTTAAATCACCCCTGCAGCCTCACAGAAGCAACAAAGTTAATAAGTAACAGTAGTCCAGACTGATTTGAGACAAATGGCATCTTGTTACACCAAAACCAGTGATTCATTGGCTGCAATAAAAAAAATCCCGATATCAGCACAGGAGGGAAACGTTGCTTTACCCTTTTTAGTGCTAATTCCAAACAGTTTTTGGCTCTTAATCTGTAATATGCCTCACAACCATGCAGGCTGACTCGGAAATGTTGGCCATTATTTTTACCGAGAACTCCTGGGTAACTGGCGAGAAGTTTAGAGAAGTCTTATGCCGCGGTCAATGGTTCTTTACAAGGGTCAGTAACCTGGCCCTTTACAGTCAAGCGCATAAGCACAGTAGTATTGTCATTATTCACTCTTCCACGTGCACATGTGAGGACCCTACTGCAAAATAGGTGGAACTGCAATTCATTAGGTAACCTTGGCGAACTGCTTAAACATAAGTAAACATCCCCTTTCAGCTACTTCGTAAGGTGATGGAAAAAGAATAATGAATTTCCACAGAAGAAGGTTTGTGTACCCAGTGCAGCTAGTCCTGGTCTGAAAAAAACGAAGAATATCGGGAATACATGCATTGTTGTCTAATTCTTTTGTGCGTGCTTGTGTGCTAATAGAATGAACTGAAGAAAAGTGGGAGAAGGTTTGCGGAGCAAAGGCCACGTGGACTATTTAGCCTATCTCAGTGGATTCTATGTGTGAAACAGGCAGACTACAATCAAGGGACTGCCTGTGTTAATTTGTTACTCCATTACAAGGTATTTCATATTTAACGACTAACTTGCTGTCAACATTATGTAGGCAAGCAATTGATTTTCACAGAACAAACCACACAATAACAAGATGTTGAGTTGGTGCTTTCGGGAGGAATGCTACTCAGTTCACTCCTAGAACACCCAGCCTGTTGCAACGGAATAGCCAGGAGCTTTTCTTCCATTTTCTTTCACTGCAGGTCACGGTCATTTGTATAATGCTATGGTCTTGCACTTGACATTGCCGTCTGGCCCACTGCAGACTGCAGGAGTACATGCTGAGGGACGCACTGAAGCTTAGTGCAGCCAAAGCCAAGGCTCTGTGGAGGAAGACTATAGTCTGGGGTCCTTCCGCTGCTGGACATGGGGGGCGGGGTGTGGTGGAGATGCCCCTCAAAATAAGGGAAAGGATTCCACGGCAGTGGGCCACATGAGTGGCAAGGGTGGGGGGTCATTTTATGTAACTGGTGTATTGAATGTATGTATTGAATGTATGTATAGCCTCCGAGAATGTCGGATGGAGTTTTGGAAGGAACATGTTTTGTATATATTTATTTCTTGAATAAAATATTTTTTGATAATAAAAAAAAGATCTGCAGTTACAAGTCAGAGGGAAGCCCACTTCCAACTGTGCCATACTGACGTAGAGCAGCGGACATTATAGCACCTCTGGAGAGAAGGAATGGGTGACGTTTTGGGTCGAGACCCTTCTTCTGACTGACATCTGATCTAAGATGTTAGATGTTCAATCTAACATCTGAGATTGGACTGAAGAAGGGTCTCAACCCGAAACATCACCCATTCCTTCTCTCCAGAGATGCTGCCTGTCCCGCTGAGTTACTCCAGCATTTTTTGTCTATCTTCGGTGTAAACCAGCGTCTGTAGTTCCTTCCAACACACTGCAGGGAAGGAGCTACTCAAGCTACAGAGAGAGGTTGAACAGGTTGGGTCTTTATTCTTTGGAGCGTAGAAGGTTGAGGGGGGACTTGATAGAGGTTTTTTAAATTTTGAGAGGGACGGACAGAGTTGACGTGGGTAGGCTTTTCCCCTTGAGAGTGGGGAAGATTCCAACAAGGGGACATAGCTTCAGAATTGAGGGACAAAAGTTTAGGGGTAACATGAGGGGGAACTTCTTTACTCAGAGGGTGGTGGCTGTATGGAATGGGCTTCCGGTGGAAGTGGTGGAGGCAGGCTCGATTTTATTATTTAAGAGTAAATTGGATAGGTATATGGATAAGAGGGGATTAGAGGGTTATGGTCTGAGTGCAGGTAGATGAGACTAGGTCAGGGAGAGTGGTCAGCGTGGACTGGTAGGGCCGAACGGGCCTGTTTCCGTGCTGTAGTTGTTATATGGTTATATGGTTACAATTGCGATCACTAGGCTTGCAATACTGAGCAAGTTGTTGGAGCATGTAGGCAAAAAAGGCTTGGGTCCTTGATGGACTTCATTCTATTGTCTTAAAATAAATATTTAGTGAGATTATTATGCATTGGTTTTAGCTTTCCCAAATCCCCTTGATTTGAGGAATGTTCCATTAGTTTGGGCATTGTAACTCCTTTGCAACTGTTAATCCTTTATTCATAAATGGAGACAGAAAGTGTGAAACCACAGCTCTGTTGGCTTAACGTCTGAGATTGGGAAAATATTGGAAGTTGCTGTCATAGTCGGTGTTGCAGGATAATTCAGAAAATTCAGGGTAGTAGTGTGAAGGCTACGTGGTGATACGATACGATGGAACTTTATTTATCCCAGGAGGGAAATTAATTTGCCAAAAGTCATAAAAACACACAAAATACATGAAACATGGAAATAAAGTGAGGAGTGGTAAGACTTTGGGGATGTGCAAACATTGTGGGGATGTGTGGCCGCTGGTAGAGCTACCGTCTCACAGCGCCAGATACCTGGGTTCAATCCTGACCTCGGGTGCCAGCTGTGTGGAGTTTGCACATTCCACTTGTAACTGTGTGGGTTTCCTCCGGGTGCTCTGGTTTCCTCCCATATCCCAAAGGTGTGGGAGCTTGTAGGTTAATTGGTAAAATGCCCCTAGTGTATAGGGAGTGGATACAAAAGTGGAATAACATAGAACTAGGGTGAACAGGTGACATTGGGCCAGTAGAATGAAGGGCCTTTTTCCATGCTGCATTTTTTTTTTTGGGGGGGGGGGGGTGGCAGCACAGTGGCATAGTGGTAGACTGGCTGCCTTTTCGCACCAATGACCTCGGTTCGATCCAGACTAAGGGTGCTGTCTGTACGGAGGTTTTACATTCTACCTGTGACCGAGTGAGATCCTTCCAGGTCCTCCGAGAACATACTAACACCATTTGGACAATGCCCGTTGTCAGGAAAAGTCTGGGTCTCTGGTGCTGTGAGACAGCAACTCTGCTGCTGCACCACTGTGCCACCCTTTAAATGGTGAGGGATTGCAGAGGTTAACATGCAGAGGGATTTGGTTTTCCTAGTGCATGATTTGTGAAGATTAGTATGGATGTAGAGCATGCAATTAGGACAGCTAACCAAATGTTAATATTTATTGATATGGTATTGAATACAAAAGTAGGGAGGTTATATTTGAGCATGGTGTGGCTACGTCAGGAGTATTGTGTACAGTATTAGTCTCCTTATTTATAGAAGGTTGCAAATGCAATAGAATCATTCCTTTCAATCATTTATTCGATATCACCATCTATATCTCTCATTTCCCTTTCCCCTGACTCTCAGACTGAAGAAGGTCTCGACCTGAAACGTCACCTATTCCTTTTCTCCAGAGATGCTGTCTGACCTACCGAGTTACTCCAGCGTTTTGTGCCTATCTTCAGAATCATTTCAGGGAAGGTTTACCTGGAATGGGTAACATCACAGGAGGAAATGTTGTTCCTATTGGGTTGCAGTTTCAAGGAGCGAGAGGTGAATGGATTGAAACACATAAAACCCCTAAGGGGTTTGAACTGAGTGGATGTGGAGAAAACGTTTCCTCTTTTAGAAACATTTAGAACTATAGGCCACTGTTTAAAAATAAAGACTTATTCATGTAAGACAGAGATGAGGCAAAATGTTTTCTCTCAGAGGATGGTGAGTCTCTGGAGTTCTTCTTACAGGATGGTGGAAGCACAGCCTTGAATATTTTTAAACCAGAGGTCCACAGTTATTTGATGAGCAAAGGGGTAATAGGAAAATGGCAGGGGAGTTGACGTTACAATCAGATCAGTCGGGATCTTCTTAAATGTGGATATGGCTTGGGAAGTCAGGTGACCCACACTTGCTCCTACTTCATAAATTCATACACGGTGGCGCAGCGGTAGAGTTGCCGCCATACAGCGAATGCAGCGCCAGAGACCCGGGTTCGATCCCGACTACGGGTGCCATCTGTACGGGGTTTGTACGTTCTCCCCGTGACCTGCGTGGGTTTTCTCCGAGATCTTCGATTTCCTCCCACACTCCAAAGACGTACAGGTTTGTAGGTTAATTGGCTTGGTAAATGTAGAAATTGTCCCAGTGGGTGTAGGAGAGTGTTAGTGTGCGGGGATCGCTGGTCGGAATGGACCCGGTGGGCCGAAGGGCCTGTTTCTGCGCTGTATCTCTAAAAAAAAACAAAAAAAAACAACGTAGTCTATGTCTCAGAATGTGTCCAGGCTGAACGAGAAAAGGCAGAGGTTGGTGGTCCATGTGCAGAGTAACCCCCAAGCACGTTTGTAAACTGGGTGACTGTTTGAGTAGCAGTATGCCAACATCACTCTCGATATGGAACGTGTGATGGTTTGGAAGTGTTATCTGACCATCCAGTATGGGAGCAATCTTGAAATTATCCTCAGAACAATTTTTCAGTAATTGCACAATTTGTTGTGAGCATGAGTTTGATTAGGTCAGATCTGTTTTGGTGACTAACTGTGGTTTATGTGGGCTGAGGTTAAAAATCGTCCACATTACGATGAGTCGCACTGAAGCACTGAAGCCTTTTCCCATCTACAGCGAGTTGTTCAGCAAAGAAAATAAGTAAACTTATAAGTTCCCACCTGAGATAAGAAAGGTGTGAGATGAGTGAGATTGAGTGTGCCAAGATGAAATCTAGCTATTTATTTACAGCATTCATGCTTTTTGCTATCTACAACTATCCAATGTAAATTAATAACTGTTATCTACTTTTTTTGTGTACTATATGTGCCTATTAAGCAAGGACAACACAAACAATGGAACATTTTTTTAAGCTAGACTCATTGTGAAGCTATGGATGACCTCAAATCAGGAATGATAATGACCAAATATAGTGCAAAGTTCCCCTTTTACAAAATGACTGTTCCTTATACGACATCAAATCAAGCTCCTGCAGTAAGTGAACATTTTTAAAGTGCATTTCAGTACATATAGATCCCTCGAGTAATTTTGGTGCATGTATTGTAATTGTAACACTGAGAGCAATTTTCAATGAGATTGAGTATTTGATCCTTATCAATAGATGTATAATTGTTTCAATGGAAGTAAAATCGACACACATTTTCAATTATCCTCATCTGGTCCACTTTCTGCTTCTATCTGGGAACAAAGGTTCTTTTACAGTTGTACTTGCAGTCATCAATCATTGGGAGAATCTTGATTTGTAGATTTATAAATGAATTATTGGTTTTAAACTTTGCCAGTTTTTCCTTATTATTCTGTTCATATAATTGTAATATCTAATTATCTTAACGAGGTCGTCAAACCTGGAAATTGTGCAAAGTCCATGTTTTGCTCCCCTATCAAAACCCAGATCATACTTGACTTGGAAAACATATTTAGTTTAGTTTAGCTTAGTTTATTATTGTCACGTGCACCGAGGTACAGTGAAAGGTTTTTTTGTTGCGTGCTATCCAGTCAGCGGAAAGACTGTACATGATTACAATATATAAGAAAATAACTGCAGATACTGGTTACAAATCGAAGGTATTTATTCACAAAATGCTGGAGTAACTCAGCAGGTCAGGCAGCATCTCAGGAGAGGGTCGAGACCATTCTTCAGACTGATTACATACACGATTACAATCAAGCCGTCCACAGTGTACAGCTACAGGATAAAGGGAATAATGTTTAGTGCAATATAAAGTCCAGTAAAGTCCAATAAAAGATAGTCTGAAGGATTCCAATTAGGTAGATGGTAGGTCAGGACCCCTCTCTAGTTGGTGATGGATGGTTCAGTTGCCTGATAACAGCTGGAAAGTAACCATCCCTGAATCTGGAGATGTGAGTTTTTACATTTCTTCACACTTGCCTGATGGGAGAGGGGAGAAGAGGGAGTGAGAGGGTGAGGCTCGTCTTTGATCATGCTGGTGGCCTTGCCAGGGTAGTGTGGTGTAAAGATTTCCAATGGTTTCTGAGTGAAAACAAAACCAGTAGAAAGTATATATTTTGTTGCTAACATCCATCAAACAATGACGGTAACAGAAATGTTGGCACAAGAAAATCTTTATTGAAAGTCTTAGGGATTGTTCTCCATGCTCACAAACTCAGAGACAACCAGATGTCTTCCAACCAATTGGGTGGCACAGTGGTGTAGCGGTAGAGTTGCTGCCTTACAGCGCAAGAGACCAGGGTTCAATCCTGGCTTCGGGTGCTGTCTGTACAGAGTTTCTTTGTTCTTCCTGTGACCACATGGATTTTCCCCAAGTGCTCTGATTTCCTCCCACACTAGAAAGACGTATGGGTTTGTAGGTTAATTGGCTCCGGTAAAATTGTAAATTGTTCCTAGTGTGTAGGATAGTGCTAGTGTACGGAGTGGTCGCCGGTCAGCACGTACTCGGTGGCTGAAGGTCCTGTTTCCTCATTGTATCTTTAAAGTCTAAAGTCTAAAGTCAATAGGAGCAACAGGGTATCCACGGTGTTTAAACCATTCTGAGGCCCACCTTAATTAGCACTTGTGAAGAGACTCTCGCAGGGCACTGTTGATGAATCTAATTAATCACAAATGCAAGATGCTGTTGATCAGAAGCTCCATGGCTCAGAAGGAGAAACAAAACAACACTCCAGCTGTTTAAGGCCAAGGTCCAGTCTGAAGAAGGAACTCGATCCGAAATGTCACCTATTCCTTTTCTCCAGAGGTGCTGCCTGATATGCTGAGTTACTCCAACATTTTGTGTCTATCTCAGTGTAGTTAATGTTGGCTGGAAACAGAACCCCTTGGAATGAGCAGCCTGAACTTGATGTGTGTGCAATATAGGCAACAGGAGAGGTCTCATTGGACATTGGTATCTTCACACCTGTTTTTGGGGGGCTATCCAATTCCAGTCCCCCCCCCATACATTTAATTCATAATGCGTGCTCTGAAGATTGCATTGTAGACAATAGGTCAAGTAGTTCCTCATATCGTAGCTAGATGTTCTTCATTCGAACAGGCTAATGGGATGAGAGAGCTCTGATGGTGCTTCACATCTACAGTTTCCCCAGTGTTCCCAGAGGCACGGAGATAGCAAAAAGGCTCCACTGAATGATGCATGAAAGAATCTTTGAATGAAAATGGTCTCGGCCTGCTGTAGTCAGACTGATAAATGATGCGTGGAAATCGGGCACGTTTCCGACTGCCAGGGGCTGTGGTCAGCCTGTTACAGAGCTGAACAACAGAGAGCACTGAGGTGATCCAGAGCCTAAAGTAGCTCTCCCGTCAGCCTTTCATCACTCTGGGCAAAGCAAGGCCGGGCCAAAGGGTCAGGCAGATTGTTAGAGGCAATACAATGGCAATGAACAAGATGCTTGACAATGGAAACAAGATTAATGTTCTCCCACATAGCCACTGAATTACCTTTTATTTGTAACTCCATTTAGCTTAACAAATATTTACAAGTATATCTTCTTGAAAGAAATGTGAAGGAATGTGTTCGTTTAACCATGGCCCTTTGGTTAGGTTTGAAGAGTTTTGTACTTGCTTTGTTCTACATTCATTATTTTGGCCTTTTTTCTCCTTGGGTTCTTTTACTCACAACATTGCACGCACCACCTCTTCGTCAGATGGTCATTGTACACACCACCTGATAGTCGGGTGAACCGTTCCAGGTCTCGGCAGAAACAAACTCTATAAAAAGCCTCACAAAGGTGGCCCACCGATTTCACTTTCCTTGCTCACCCTTCATCCCAGGAGAAGCATTTGCCACATTTCAATACCTTATATCCGCTTCCCTGCATGTACTTGCTTGTGAAGATGAGTAATATTTCTGAAACTTATAATGCCGTTCCACGGCAGCTCATTCTGCTCATGGCAGCTAAAGGTTTCCATCTTTAGAAAAATCCTATTTAAAACATCCTATCCAAAACATTTAAAACAAACTATAAAACATTTGAAACATTATGGGCAGCACATTGGCGCAGTTGGTAGAGCTGCTGCCTCACAGCACCAGAGACCCGGGTTCATTCCTGAGCACGGATGCTGTCTGTGCAGAGTCTGTACTTTCTCCCTGTGTCTGTATGGCTTTCCCCCGGGTGCTCCAGTTTTCTCCCACATCCCAAAGACGTGTGGGTTTGTGGGTTAACTGGCCTCTGTAAATTGCTCCCGGTGTTTCGGGAGTGGATGTGAAAGTGGGATAGCGTAGAACTAGTGTGAACGGGTGATTAATGGTTGGCTTGGGCTTGGTGGGCTGAAGGGCCTGTTCCATACTGTATCTCTAATATTAATAAAATAACATCTAGTTTAAAATCAAAGGATGATGCAGCATTGTAAAACTATTCCATCTGCCCATGCTGCCAAACAGTATAATTCTCAATCATTTGAAACACAAACAACTTCCATTCACCTGAAGCACACCTCATTCTCCTTCTTTTATCCTACATCAATCGCTGAAACCTCTACATA
The DNA here is from genome assembly GCF_053455715.1 of Rhinoraja longicauda. Lineage (NCBI taxonomy): Eukaryota > Metazoa > Chordata > Chondrichthyes > Rajiformes > Arhynchobatidae > Rhinoraja > Rhinoraja longicauda. The sequence goes on along the minus strand of NC_135965.1, from coordinate 10,457,326 downwards.
AGGGGTAGCAGTTCATGCTGCTGCCTCACTGTTCCATAATTTGGGGTTCAATCCTGAAAAACTCAGATTTTTAAAGTTTGCGTATTCTCTCTGTAACTATATCATCGATTGCACACTTCAGTTTCCTCCCACATCCCAAACATGTGCCGGTTGGGTTGTTAGCTACAGTAAATTGCCACTTAGTATAGGGCTGTGTTCTGAGCCCCATGCTCTACTCCCTCTTCACACACGACTGTGTTCCTGCATTCGACACCAACACCATTGTCAAGTTTGCAGATGTCACAACGGTGATCGGGCTGATCACCAACGGGGATGAAACAAACTATAGAGCGGAGGTGCAGAACCTGGCGGACTGGTGCTCGGATAACAACCTGTCCCTAAATACCACCAAGACCAAGGAGCTGATCATCAACTTCCGTAGGTCACATAACGGGGAATATGCCCCGATCTCTATCAATGGGGTCAGTGTGGAGAGAGTGTCCAGCTTCAAGTTTCTGGGCACTCACATTTCGGAGGACCTAACATGGTCCAATAACACTGCTGCGCTGGTCAAGAAGGCACAACAAAGACTGTTCTACTTAAGAACACTGAAAAAGTCTGGTCTACCCCAACAGCTGCTGAAGACCTTCTACCGCTGCACCATAGAGAGCATCCTAACGCATGGAATCCCTGTGTGGTACCTCAGCTGCATGGAGGCAGAAAGGAAAGCTCTACAGCGGGTAGTCCATAGAGCTCAGAGGGCCATCGGAACACAGCTACCAGACTTGGAGGGCATCTACAACACACGATGCCTCAGAAAAGCCACCAGCATCCACAAAGACTCTTCACACCCCTGCAACAGTCTGTTCGAACTCCTTCCATCGGGCAGACGATACAAGGCCTTCTATGCCCGCACCTCCAGACTCAGGAACAGCTTCATCCCCAGGGCCATAGCTGCTATGAACCGGTCCTGCTGAGCCGGATGGCCACAACGCATAGATCAACTTGCACTTTACCCTGTCTAAAAACTGTTACAACTGTTCGTTTCGTTGGGTTGCTGCTGTCTAAATTACCTAAATTAGTGCATCGTATGGGAGGCGCATTCCCAATCTCGTTGTACCCCTGGGTACAATGACAATAAAGATATATTGTATTGTATTGTATTGTATTGTTAACGGAAAGAAGAATCAAAGGGCAGTTGCCTGACATGTTTGAATTGAAAACTTTATTGTCACATGTGACAAGTCACAGTGAAATTCCTTGCTTGCGTACCCAAGGCATGCAAATAGTCGCCCATAAAGGGCGCTGACAAAGTTACAAAAATGTGTCAGATGTGTCAGCGAGAACAAGTTACAGGGTTGCACAGAAAAAAATAAGGAGAGATAGGATGAGCCAGGTGGCATTGCTCCATAGAAGCTACCATGCACTTGATGGACTGCATGGCTCATTACTGCCTCCTGTGTCATTGTGCATGGATGCTAATATGCACTGGAATGGGATCAACAGCTACAAGTTTCAACACTAGCAAGGAGAATCTAAACACAGAAGGTGCTTACCATGTCTATCAGGAACTGGAAAGGTAAAGGGTCGGTGCGTAACGGGGTACATTTTAACTTGAGGCTTTCATAAAAACTAGTGTTGCAGATTGCTCTGAATTAGACTGTTTCCCTTATAAATGAACAATTCTGGTGAGGAAGTTTAAAATCTGGCAGAAATATTGGATTGTAGATCCATTGAACCTTCTGAACAGTCACTTGCATGACCATACATGTAAAAGCAACGGAAAATTGACAGGAACCATACATTTTAACATTACATTGCTGTTATGGGGATGATATCAGTGGACTGATGGAGACGTAAATCAAGCAACATGTACAAAAATAAGCAGTGTACTACTTGGTATTTTACATTAAGACACTCACAAGGACTGGAATTTGCTTTTATTTTTAAATGCTGATTTTCTCAAATGAAAAAAAAAACAATCTTTTTTTGTTTTCGCCTCAGTCAAATTAAACACAATATGTCTTCTGGAATTTTATTTGAGACACAGAAAAAATAGAGCGCCAAATAGAAAATGGAAAATATTCTAAACTCCTGGAGCCTCCAAATGCTGAGTGTATTTCCCCTGAAACATACAATCTCTTCATCCTCTGTAGTGTTGGAAGTGTGATCATTTTGATTTAAAATGTGTCCTCTAGATCATCTGAAGGGAACAAAGCTTTTAAACTTAAAGCTGAGTTCTCTCAATGAATAATGACAGTGCACACACGATTTGAAGGAATCACTGAACAAGCACAATTGGAAGAAGCTCCTGGATGATTAACTCAGAGCACTCTGTTTCCTAGACATTTAATTATTTTCATCATCATGCCAAGCCTGACACTACTTTGTCAAGAGAAAGGTTGTACTTAAAAACAAAAGCTTGAATATTCAAATCTTCAAGTTTATCTTTGGATATTTTTTTTTAACGCACAATTTCTTTCTTTGATATTTCTTTAATATTTTCCAATGTCTATCTACAGTTGTTGCCAACTGAGATTAAAGAGCAGAGTGAGTGAAGAGCATGAACATTATGAACCATTACATGACCTGATTGATGTTTAAGTAGTGTGATAATAAACAGACAAGTCCTTCACTGCTACCCCTGCCTTGTCCTGATATGGAAGCTTGCAATGCAAAGGTCATTTATGTGCAATTCCCAGCTGAGATGAGAATCAGAACTCCAACATCCCACAGCTAAAGCTATGAGAATGCTCCCTTAATGCTCAAACTGACCTGTTGCAACTTCAAAGCTCTATGGCTAAAAGTGTCAATTGATAGTCATAGGGTTATACAGCATGAAAACAGGCCCTTCTGTCCAAGTTCCCCACTCCGACAAACATGTCCCATTACACTAGTCCTACTGCCTGCGTTTGGTCCATATCCCTCTAAACCTGTCCCATCCATGTACCTGTCCAAATGTTTCTTAAACATTGCGATACTACCTGCCTCAACTACGTCCGACAGCTTGTTCCATACACCCACTTGGAAGTTGCAACAGGTCAGTTTGTGAAAAAGTTACCCCTCAGGTTCCGATTAAATCTTTCCCCTCCTCACCTTAAACCTATGTCCTCTAGTTCTTGATTCTCCTATTCTGGTCAAGAGACTGTATGTCTACCCTATCTATTCCTCGTGATTTTGTACACAAAAATCAACACAAGAGTCTTCGAAAATGAAAGTTAACTTCAAGATCTTCAAGATGAAAATCTAATAGTTTAGACTGAGATTAACCAATTGATCAGTAGGCAGAATTTTCAACTTCCAGAATTAATTGGACAAAACGTAATAACTTCCATTACGATGTGTTCTGTCAGCTACAACCAACGCTATGACTTTGAAAATACCCAGCAACACTGAAAATGTGGCTTGAAGACACAAGGAACTGCAAATGCTGGAATCTTGAGTAAAACACAAAGAACTTGAGGAACTCAGCAGGTCAGGCAGCATCTGGAGAGGGAATGGGCAGGTGACATTTCGGGTTGGGACCCTTCTTCAGACTGAATTCTGAAAGTAAACAAAAATATTGCTATCAATCCAATTCATTACGCTTTAACATCTCAAATCTTAATGGATTTTTTGAGGAATGTGTTTTCTTTCCCCATGCAGCCCAGCTTGGCACAGTAATCCCTGGAATAACCAACAGGAATTCATGGCTTCCTCTGAATTCATCTATACGTTTTTGTACTTTAACATTTGATCATTGAACACCAAATTGGGCATCCTCTTATGGAAAGTTTTAATGTACCCAGAACATGTAATAATATGAACAATGAACATGTACAAGTTGGAGACTGGGCAGCAAATTGTATCTTGGAATAGGTCCCCCTATGAATAGCTAATCACCAGGAGTTGTGAGGAAGTTATTGCCGTTCATCTGCTAGTTTCATGGAAATGATAAATCATGCTTAGTTTCAAGATAATTTTCACAAAAGTTGCCAGATTTATGTATTAACTCCGATTAAACTCACCAGAGAAATTCAATTCCAGTCAATAATTATGTTGCAGATTTTTTGCCAATTGTTAATGTAGCAAATCAACATCATTCGCCCAGCTTGTGAATAATTTGAAGATAGACACAAAACGCTGCATCAACGCAGCGGGTCAGGCAGCATCTCTGGAGAAAAAGCATAGGTGACGTTTTGGTTCGGAACCCTTCTTCAGACTGAAAGCAGAGGTGGAGATGGGGGGGGGGAGGGGGGGTAGATTAAACTGGAGGCAAGAAAAGGCCAGAACTAATCAATAATTTGAAGTGGGAATTTCATTCCTTCAAGTTGCATATTAATGCAGAAAATTTTGAAAACGCCTGTTTGGAAGGATTCTTTGAGGTTTTTCTTTTTCGTAATTACTTTGTTCTCGTTCTTGGTCCAATCTTTCATTCCCTCACTTTATTTCTCTTTCTGTACCTTGTTGGCACTTTACGTAGTTAATTTACTTTAATTCGCCTTTTCAGTCCTTCCTCTGTTTATTTCTGTCCTCTAATTGCATTGATTAAAAAAATATACAGCTCTTCCCCCCCAGTGAACACCAAGGTTCCATATTCCCATTTGCCTCTCCTCAATGTTATCTACTTGCACTCTCGGCAATTTTGTGAGCATAAAGGAGAAAATGTGCACAAACCTAAAAGGGCAGATCACGAGTGTCCCTGCTCCAGCACAATCTGGCCCATTATAATAATTTGGCTCTTTCGGCAAGCTGCCAAAATACTTTATTAGGAATTTAGCATCTGGTTATTTTCTGGCTTTCAGAGCCATTCTTTTGTGAATACCCAATGTACTGGAAGCCTTGCAATGTTATAAATTTAATATTATCTAATGAGATTCAGAAGCACATTGAGAGAAAACATTGCCTGAGCTTGTTTTATGGGCTTGCGTTTAATCATTTTTTCAAAATTCTTCATGGAGTGCTGATTGTATCAAAATAGCACACAACTCTATAAAACGTACACGAAGATAACATCATGGTGAGAACAAAGGCCTTCTTTTTCTGGCAGAGTGCAATCTAACCCAGAATGCTGCAGAGTAAGCAGACACCTTGATTGCCTGAAAGCCTCGTAGTTTTGTTTTTTAACGTTCTCAACTTTTATCCATGTTAAAAGGGGAAGCATCAAATCCCATTGTTTCGAGTCAGCCTGTTTTCAGAACATTGCGATTGTTTGCAATTGTTTCAGAATCCTGCATCTCCCCGCAACTAATTTGGAAAAGCCCAGCTGAAAGACATGAGCAAAAGAAACAAATTGTCCCAAAATGGTTTTAATTGTGTAAATGAAGATAGTGGACAAATCAATCATTAGTTATTTAAGAATCTTATCTTCCATAGATTATTCTGACAAGGCGGTGATGGACAAAATGTTGGAGGCACACAGATTCTGTCATCTCATACAAAATGGAACGAAAAGTCCAGTGTTGTTTATTTTCACAGTATCCTGGATGCACATCCTGAGCAGACTGTGTGCACAAACGCTTTTCCTTCTCAATTCCTCTCAATATGATACCCAACTCCAGGCAAGAAACCCACAGGACTCAGAGTAAGCTGATGTTCCGCCTTGTCTGTTATTGCTTTTAGTCTTGGCAACAATAGAGGGCCAAATCTTTGGGGGTGACAAAGCAGCACTGCACTCTATCCCAGTAATTTATGACAGGTGGGCTGGTCTTAAACTGACCCTTGTTTATGTATGTTTGCGTCTGTCTTCGACTTTGTCTGTTTGCAGTGGGGGACTGGAAGAGGAACCGTATGCGTGCGGGTCCATTGTAACAAAAGAGCTGATTTGCTAAAAATATGACAGGATTTGTTCAAACACAATAGTGAGAAAGGAATGGTATCATGGCCTTGCTTTGGGTGTAGTAACAGTGATATCACCAGCTTGATAAATGTATTAAGGAAGTAATTTGGGAATACAATGTGTGGGTGTTTTTTTTTCTTGGTGGTCTGGTAACTTGGAACAAATTTTAAGATTTATTTTGAAAGGTTGCGATTAATTAAAGCAACTGTCTGCCTGATTAAGTGGTGGTGGAGATTTGCTGTGAAATACCATGTCATCACAATCTCTTGCAAGTCAGCGGAAAAAGCCGAGTTCGTGTGACTGGGCCATGATGTCCCATGGTACAATATGTCCAAAGGTCTTTGTCATAACCAGCAGTTCACTGCTCAAGGTATCAGCTGCCAAACATTTTTAAGCAGAGGCAGCAGCTACGATACTGACTGTTTTTCAAGTATTCTTACTATTTCCAAGCAGAAAAATGACCAAAAAACCTTGCAATGTCTTTGACCACTGCAAGGTCTTTGCTTGAAAGACACAGCATAGAAACAGGCCTATCGGCTCTCCGAGCCCAAGCCGACCATTGATCACCCGTTCACACATAAGTTTCGTGTTATTCCATTTACGCATCCACTCCCTACAAAATCGGGGCGATTTACAGAAGCAAATTGCCCTACAGACCTGCATGTCATTCAGACGTGGGAGGAAATCAGAGCACCTGGAGGAAACTCGCGCGGTTACAGGGAGAAGGTGCAAATTCCACATAGACGGCACTCGAGGTGGGGATCGTATCCAGATCCCTAGCGCAGTGTGGCAGTAGCTCTACCAGCTGCACCACCCTGACATTGTTACAAGTCAGTTGTGTTCTGTATGTAAAATTAGTTCACAGCATGGTAAACTCTAAATGTCAACTTTTATTTCTGCAACGTCAAAATGAGATAAAACTCGGTTTAATTTCTGCTTCAAACTTATGACTTGACTGGTGTCACCCAATCTTTCATTATTGTGAATACTTGAAAAAAAACCAAATGAAAATGAAACAGAAGTAGCTTCCACAAACACTAATGTCTGCTTTGCCATTCCGTTAGATCTCTGCTGAGCTGATCTTAGCCCTCACCTCTCGCTACCTATTGCTTTCTCCTTGCCCTTGATTCCCCAATGGTCTGAACATTTACCCCCATATTGAATATATTCAGTGATTCAGCTCCATGGGAAATATAAGAAAATAACTGCAGATGCTGGTACAAATCGAAGGTGTTTATTCACAAAATGCTGGAGTAACTCAGCAGGTCAGGCAGCATCTCAGGAGAGAAGGAATGGGTGATGATTCGGGTCGAGACCCTTCTTCAGCTCCATGGGAAAGGTGATTCCAAAGATTCATAAACCCCAGAGAAAATACTTCCTCATGTCCTATTTAAATGGACGATCCTTTATTCTGAAGGCGTAGTCACCCTGCAATCCCTATCACCAGTTAGATTCCCCCCCATGAGGAGAAATATCCTTTCAACGTCTACCCTGTCAAGCTCTTAAGAACCTTGCATGTATGAATGAAATCATTCCTCATTGTTCTCATATAGTCAAACCATCCTCCACAAACTATATTTGTAATGCTACACATGGTAAGAAAGGAAGGTCTCCACCTCAAATGTTACCCATTCCTTCTCTCCAGAGATGCTGCCTGTCTCACTGAGTTACTCCAGCATTTTGTTTCCAGCTACACATGATAGCATGGCCCAGCGAAAAATAACGTAAAGTGGAAGCACAAGGAACTGCAGATGGTGGTTTACAAAGCAGGTCACAAAGTGCTCGAGTAACTCAGAGGAACAGACTGATTCAGTCTAAAGAAGGTAGATGCAAAAAGCTGGAGGAACTCAGCAGGACAGGCAGCATCTCTGGAGAGAAGGAATGGGTGATGTTTCAGGTCGAGACCCTTCTTCAGAATGGTCCGGGATACGGGAAACGAAAGATATAGACGGTGATGTGGAGAGATAAAGAACAATGAATGAAAGATATGCAAAAAAGTAACAATGATAAAGGAAACAGACCATTGTAAGCTGTATGTAGGGTGAAAATGAGAAACTAGTGTGACTTGGGTGGGGGAGGGATAGAGCGAGAGGGAATGCCAGGGCTACCTGAAGTGAGAGAAGTCAATATTCACACCATTGGGCTGTAAGCTGCCCAAGCGAAATATGAGATGCTGTTCCTCCAATTTGCGTTTAGCCTCACCCTGACCATGGAGGAGACCGAGGACAGAAAGGTCTGTGTAGGAATGGGAAGGAGAATTAGAGTGTCCAGCAACCGGGAGATCAGGTTGGTTCACGCAGGTTGAGTGAAGGTGTTCAACGAAATGATCGCCCAGTCTGCGTCTGGTCGCGCCGATGTATAAGAGTCCACATCTTGAATAATGGATACAGTGGATGAGGTTGGAGGAGGTGCAAGTGAACCTCTGCCTAACCTAAAAGGACTGTCGGGGTCCCTGGACAGAGTCGAGGGAGGAGGTATAGCGTCAGGTGCGGGTCCTGACTTGAAACGTCACCTGTCCATGGTCTCCAGAGACGCTCCATGGCCCAAGGAGTTACTCCAGTACTTAATGTCTTTGGCAGTAACATAAACCTAGATACCTGGACACACACTTATACTGGCCTCCTGTCATTTAAAAAATACTTTTTATTTATTCCTACCATGGTGAATAACAATGAAGTTTCAAAATGAACAACATTTACATTGTCCTGGAATATACTCCATCTACCATCCTCATGTCAACTTACTTAATCTCTATCCTTTGCACATTCTGTATCTTATCATATCATATCATATATATACAGCGCGGAAACAGGCCTTTTCGGCCCACCAAGTCCGCGCCGCCCAGCGATCCCCGCACACTAACACTATTAACACTATCCTACACACACTAGGGACAATTTTTTTAAACATTTACCCAGCCAATTAACCTACATACCTGTACGTCTTTGGAGTGTGGGAGGAAACCGAAGATCTCGGAGAAAACCCACGCAGGTCACGGGGAGAACGTACAAACTCCTTACAGTGCAGCACCCGTAGTCAGGATCGAACCTGAGTCTCCGGCGCTGCATTCGCTGTAAAGCAGCAACTCTACCGCTGCGCTACCGTGCCGCCATCTTCGTCCCTTTCTCGGGCTGCTTTGTATTTTGGATACAAAACACTGTCTTTTCATCTGTAATTAATATGAGGGCCAAATATTGAACCATGTGATTCCACACTTGTACCATCTACCAATCTGAAAATGGTGTTTCTGTTCCCTTCTTCCTTTTATTGTTCATGAACTACTTCCCCCTCCATGTGAATATATCTTCTCCCAACTGAAGACCTTTTGCTTTTTTGACAATGTTATTATGTAGTATCTTAACTTTCAAAACTCAAATATACTATGGCAACCGATTTCCTCCTGCTTGTTACATCAAAATCTGTTTGGTTTGTCAAAATCAGAGAAACATAGGAACTTAGAAAGTAGGTGCAGGAGGAGGCCATTTGGCCCTTCGAGCCAGCACCGCCATTCCAATTCCCTTTCATAAAACCATACTAAATCTGCCTAGCCATGTAGCAATTTTCTGCATGCTTATTATCAAGTGGATTATTGCACTTGCAATAATCAACAAATGATGTGAGGAAACGTTTGGTATTTTCTCTCTCCATTCTTTCTTACTTTTACGTTTCAAATCAAATCAAGTTTTTGTCATATGAATAAGTATGGTGAGGTACAGGTACATTGAAAAATCTTGCTCGCAGTAGTGTTACAGGCACATAGACTGAGAGAAACACACAACAAATGATGCATAAATTATACATCATTTACATAAAATTTTGAAGTTAAAAAAAAGAAGACTCAAAAAACTAAGACATCAGTGCAAAACCAGTGCAAAAGCAAAACAACCCGCTGATGGTGCAAGGTGGATCAGAGTGTTCCATTGTCAAGATTAGGGTTGTGTAGGTTGGTTCAAGAACCTGATAGTTGTAAGAAAGTAGGTGTTCCTGATCATGGTGGTGTGGGACTTCAGACTTCTGAAGTCTTGCCCGGCAGTTACACTGAGAAGAGGGCATGGCCTGGATGGTGGAACAACTTACACTTATTAGCTTTCAACTTGGGTCTGCACCAGCATCTTTATGGAGGAATGCATATCTCTTTGAAGCTTGGAAGCAAGGAATCTGCTTCGGGAGACATGATGTTTCTGTGGAGTCAAAGAGAGAGGCAGCACAGAAACTGCCTTTCAGTCCACCAAGACTGCACTGATCATCAGACACTTATTTAACACAAAGCAAAACACAAACTTCTGGAGAAATTCAGCGGGTGAGACAGAATGGTTCCAACCCAAATCATCATCTGTCCATTTCCCTCACAGATGCTGACTGACCAGTTGAGATCCTCCCGCAGTTTGTGTTTTACTGGAGACTCCAGCATCTGGAGTCACTTGTGCCTTGTACTCATTTGCACTAATTCTACATCAATACATTTCTTTATTCTCCCACATTCTCATCGAAACTCCCCAAATTCTACCATTCACATACACATTAGGATAATGGCAAATAAATCACCAACCTGCTTATCTTCAAGCCTGAGTCTGAAGAAGGGTCTCTAACCGAAACGTCACCCATTCCTTCTCTCCAGAGATGCTGCCTGTCCCACTGAGTTACTCCAGCTTTTTGTGTCTATCTTCTGCTTATCTTTAAGATGTGGGAGGAAACTGGAGCACTCAGTGGAAATTCCTGCAGCCACAAGGATAACATGCAAACTTCACATAGACAGCTCCCGAAGCCAGGATTAAACCTGGGTTCTAGTGCTGTGAGGCAGTGACTCTACTAACTGTGTCGCTGTGCGACTATTTTTTTTCCTCTGGTGACACCTTTATTGCAATATTGGGCTGGATCACACTGATACAAGCCAGTGATTCTGTGGAGAATTGTCAACCAAAAGCAGATGACATATCTGAGTATAAGAAAATAACTGCAGATGCTGGTACAAATCGATTTATTCACAAAATGCTGGAGTAACTCAGCAGGTCAGGCAGCATCTCGGGAGAGAAGGAATGGGTGACGTTTCGGGTCGAGACCCTTCTTCAGACTGAAGAAGGGTCTCGACCCGAAACGTCACCCATTCCTTCTCTCCCGAGATGCTGCCTGACCTGCTGAGTTACTCCAGCATTTTGTGAATAAATTGGCATATCTGAGTGTTCAACCCTTCCACATCTGAAACACAGAAGAGTGGAACACACCAGACGTCAGGTGCCTTTGTGCAAGCAGTGACTCCAATAATCTCATCAAATTGCTGACCTTCGTTGAAACAGTGGTTTGTTGATGCTTATTTTAATTAAAGTTTTCAATTAATTTATGACTTTTGACGTGTTTTAACATGTACTTTTTTAAACTTTTGAATAGATTTTTTTTGTTACTTGAATACGTTTCTTCTGATCATCAGAGACACTTAAAGAGAGTAGAAAGGCATCCACTGACAGAATCTCAATCATGAGAAATGGGTCATTTCCAACATTATCTCTTTCCTTCCTTGCTACACAGAAGTGTCAGCCTAATCACAGAGTGGGTTCTAGTATCACTACCTTCTGACCCTGAGATAAGAGTGACACTAAGTAATTAAAACATATATTACTGGGTAGAACACAGTGGCACAATGGTGGTGGCACTGTGGCGCAGCGATAGAGTTGCTCCCATACAGCACCAGAGAACTGGGTTCAATCCTGACTACGGGTGCTGTCTGTACGGAGATTTTACATTCTCCCTGTGGCCTCGTGGGTTTTCTCCGGGTGCTCTGATTTCCTCCCACACTCCAAAGACATGCAGATCTGTAGATTAATTTGCTTCTGCAAGTTGTCCCTTGTGTGTGGGATGGAACTAGTGTATGGATGATTGCTGGTCAGCGCGGGCCTGGTGGGCCAAAGGACCTGACTCCGCGCTGTATTGCTAAACTAAACTGCAGGACAAGAATGCAGTCTGAAGCAGGGTCTCGAACTGAAACGTCCCCCATTCCATCTATCCAGAGATGCTGCCTTTCCCGCTGAGTTACTCCAGCATTTTGTGTCTGTCTTACAGGACAAGAATCATAGCTTTAGAAATTCTGTCCGCTGTAAAGACAGTGCAGTCAACTAACTAGTGCCTTGGTGGCAAGGCAGAAATGAAACCCACAATGTTTCTCGGGGGGCCTGTCAGGGTGGTTGCTGAGACACTGGTTCTCCTGGTGGACAAGTCCAAAAAAGGATCTAAGTTTTAAGATAAGGAATCTAAGGACTGACATTACAAGGAATATCTTTTCTCAGGGGGTTGTGAATCTTTGGAATTTTCTACCCAAGGGAGCATTGAAGGCTGGGTCACTCAGTACATTCAGGGCAAAAACATGTATACACAGGAGAATCAAAGGTTATGGGAAACAGACAGGAACATGGTCAGATCAGCCGTGGTCTTATTAAATGGTGGAGCCAGCTCAAGGGGCCGCATAGCCGACTTCTGTTCCTATTTGTTACTATATTACGGCATGTTTCTACGTGCAGTCTTTAGGGATAAGAGGCCAGTTTGCAAGATGGTGGGTTCTGGTCAACACCCACTACCCCTTGCAAAGCTGCTGAAGCGGCAAGGCCATCCCACCTCAAAACGTAAGTGGAAGCCGAGCGATGCCACAGAAGGTAGACGTGGAGTTAGCAGTGGGTTGTGGATGATTCAGCACCTTAGATTTCTCACATTATATCAAGAAAGAAAAAAAAAATAATATTTACAAAGTATTCCCAAGGCTTTCAGTTAATTAGTGGACCCAAGGAACTGCAGGTTTACAAAAAAAGACACAAAATGCTGGAGTACTAAAGAAGGCACAAAGTTCTCAGGCACTAAAGAAGGGTCCCAACCCAACCCAACCCAAAATGTCTCCTATCCATGTTCTCCAGGGACAATGCCTGACCTGCAGTTACCCCAACGCTTTGTGTCTTCTGTCAGGCTGTGGAGCCTGCGTGAAGCTTATGTGCTACTTTTGAAAGACTGCTGCTGGGCCAGGACATGTTGAGAGTGATGAGTTATTAAAGCTCACTGTTGAATTACCATATCCACATCCTGTGATTAAATATAATCTGTATCGCTAAATATTTCCGATTGCTTTGGTTCAATAATTTTCTTTTGATTGGTGTTGGAGGTTATAGGGATAAGGCAGGAGAATGGGGTTAGGAGGGAGAGATAGATCAGCCATGATTGAATGGCGGAGTAGACTTGATGGGCCAGATGGCCTAATTCCACTCCTATTCCTTATGACCTTTCGAATATTTTTGATACATTTTTAATTTATTGACCTAGCAACCTAGGGACAGGTGATAAGCCGACCAGTGACAGCTTACTAAGTAGTTGGATTTTAACTTTAACAAAAACGATCTATAGTGCTGCACAAATAAACAAAAAGATTTTACAATAAGTGGCAATGCAGCTGCACATTGGCACAGAAAGTGAACTGCTGCATCACAACTCTGGTGACCTGGGTTCGATCCTGACCTCCACTGCTGTCTGCGTGGAGTTTGTATGTTTGCCCTGTGAATAGTTTTTCCAACTGCACAGTGGTGTAGCGGTAGAGTTGCTGCCCAGAGACCCAGGTTCGATCCAGACTACGGGTGCTTATCTGTACGGAACTTGTACCTTCTCCCCGTGACCTGGGTCTCGGCTTTTCTCCGAGATTTTCGGTTTCCTCCCACACTCCAAAGACGTACAGGTTTGTAGGTTAATTGGCTTGGTATGATTGTAAAATTATCCCTAGTGTGTGTATGATAGTGTTAGTGTGGGGGAATCGCTGGTCAGTGCGGACTCGGTGGGCCGAAGGGCCTGTTTCGCCACTGATTCTCTGAAACTAAAAACTAAAGTTGCTCCCTACGTCCACTGTAAATTGCCCCCCTGTGTGCTAGTGAGTAGGGGTGTCATGGGGGAAGGGAGAGATGATGGGGATATGGGCAGATTAGCAGGGGGAATGGGATTGCTCTACACAAACTCAATGGTCCTAAGTAGCTTCCTCCTAAGTCATGTGAAGATATGGACAAGGAAGTAGAACTTAAAAGCGCAGCAGAATTCAGCAGAACTGGCTGGCCTTTCAAAGAGAGGAGGAAGCCGTTCACTGAGGTATCAACACCTTTCAGTTCTCCACCCCCTGATAATTCCAGTTGACAAATTCCAGTGTTGATGCACAATTCTTCAAGGAATTAAACTGAGAATCAGGAATCGATAAGTAAGATAAATGTGATAGATTCCTATTAATTTTAAAGACGAATGGGTTTTATGAATGTTATGAAACCCAGTTGGTGCTATTAACAGATCCTAAGTCTTAGTGAGAGTTCACTAATTCTACCATTGTTGTGCCATTGACATTACCGGAGGGTTGGTCAACAGTAGGGCTATCTGTGTACGTGAAGCTCTGTAGCCTGACCTTCACAAAAAGACAGCTGAGATAAACGGAAGATGGATTCTTCATTCAGAGGGCGGTGGGTATATGGAACGAGCTGCCAGAGGAGGTAGTAGAGACAGGCAATATAACAACATTTAAAAGACATTTGGATGGTACATGGATAGGATTGGTTTAGAGGGCTATGGACCAAACACAGGTTGGTGGGACTGGTGTAGATGGGGCATCTTGATTGGCAAGGGCAAGTTAGGCAATAGGGTCTGTTTCCATGGTGTGTGACTCTATGACTTTATGTTTTGTTTAGTTTAGTTTAGTTTATTGTCACGTGTACCAAGGTACAGTGAAAAGCTTTTTGGTGCGTGCTATCCAGTCAGTGGAAAGCCTATACATGATTACAATCATGCTGTCCACAGTGTCCAGCTACAAGATAAAGGAAATTTTCTCTGAATGCATTCAAGAGAGAGCTGGATAGAGCTCTTAAGGATAGCGGAGTCAGGGGGTATGGGGAGAAGGCAGGAACGGGGTACTGATTAAGAATGATCAGCCATGATCACATTGAATGGCGGTGCTGGCTCGAAGGGCCGAATGGCCTCCTCCTGCACCTACTGTCTATTGTCTATTGAAATAACGTACAGTGCAAGATGAAGTCCAATAACGTCTGATTAAAGATAGTCCGAGGGTCTCCAATTAGGTAGATGGTAGTGCAGGACTGCTTTCTAATTGTTGATAGGATAGTTCAGTTGGCTGATGACAGCTGGGAGGAAACTGTCCCTGAATCTGGAGAGATGCATTTTCGCACTTCTGTACCTCTTGCCTGATGGGAGAGAGGAGAAGAGGGAGTGACCGGGGTAAGACTCATCCTTGCTTATGCTGCTGGCCTTGCCGAGGCAGCATCAAGTGTGGATGGAGTGAATGGAAGGGAGGTTGGCTTTGTGTGATGATTCCACGTCAACATCATCAGATGTCATGTCAAGTTACCACAAAGTTGAAATGAATGCAATTACCTGGTGGCACTGAATCTATCTGATGAACATAATTCCCAGTAGCAACCTTTTAGCCACCACCCCTCCTGTGCCCGCCTTCCCTCGAAATGAACCCCAGTCTCTTCCAATGGGATTCAGGAAAAAAACTTACAAACCTGTACTTGTAATAATATGGTTTTAATGTTGCAAACAATTTCAGAGACAATGAAAGTTGCAGTTGTAGCTTGGCACTTCCATTGCCTCAGTAATAAATTCACAATTCACCGGTCAGAAATTAATTCAAGCAAAGCTCTAGACGGGCTTACATCATACATTCGACCGCCCCGAAGCGCGAGGTATGATCAACCCGCCCGCAGGCCCTTCATCGCCCTGCGTGGCTCGGCCACAGCACTTTCCATCACCCGGTGGGGGCTCAGGACTTTCATCGGCCTACTCGGCTCGGCCCTGGGACTTTCCATCGCCCGGTGGGGGCTCAGGACTTTCATCGGCCTGCTCGGCTCGGCCCTGGGACTTTCCATCGCCCGGTGGGGGCTTCAAAAAGTTGGGAGCCTCGATCACCTCGTGGCACCACGGGAGAAGAATGAGGAGGAGATAAGACTTTGCCTTCCATCACAGTGAGGGTGTGCCTAGAGCAATCACTGTGATGGCTGTTTTGTGTAAAAAATTATATCTGTGTGTCTTGTGCTTTTTAATGTCTACTGCCGGACCCTGACGTGAGAGGACGCTGGCGTTAAGTATTCGCCGCTTTTCCGTCAGGATAGTTTGTCTGTTTGTTTCTATGTTAATTGTTTTTGTAAAGCGCTTTGAGCATGTGATAAGGCGCTATATAAAATAAATGGATTATTATTATTATTATTAATGTTCGAGATAAACTTATTTTTGCCAGTGTCATGTTGCTACGGTCATGACAATATCTTTCTGACTGCAAAAGTTGATATAGCCAATAGGATGGTATTGCTATGTGAATTATGTAATAGCAGTTCGCAATTGAGCCGATCATACCAGAGATCTTACTGAGACACTTTGTGATGTATTCAAGCAGCTCAGCTTAAAAAAAAGAGAGAGAGAGAGAGAGAGATGTAGAGAGATTGAGGGGGAAAAATTCTTGTAACATTGAAGGAAGCACAATGAAGAGAAGTTACGTAGAATGCATACAGGACACAGCTGGAATCATTTCTCATATTTTGGCCGAACATCATTCAAAGCTGGGTAAGTGCCATTTCAACACGTCCTTTTGTTATCATTATTCCTTAGAAACCCTTCAAAACACCAAAAGCAAAAAGACTAATTTGTTCAAAGTCCAAATAGTCACGATTCAATTCAAGATAGCGACTGGAAGATTTCTTCCCTCTCTGTTGGTGTTGGTGGAGCAGCAAGCAGAGAAAAGAACAATGAAAGCTGGACATCTGTGATGTGGACATGCTAGAGATGGTGCAGAGATACCGACCGGGCTCATCCTTTGGGGTGTGTTTGGCACCGACTTTGTGCTCATGATTAGCCTTATTCATGTCCATTCAGTACTAGCAACCATGCATGCGCTAAAATACAACACAGGCTAGCACAGATCACTATAGTCTTTTATGCAATGAATTAAACCTTGCTCTAAACAAATTCCTCACTAAAGTAGGGTCCAATTAACAGGGGCTGAAAGAAGATTTAGTGAATTACACACCTGTCCCTTGCAGGACTAAACCAACAATAATCAACTTTTCCTTTTTGCTGTAAAGCTTTTGAAGGGCAGTTTTTATTGACATATTGAAAGGAATGTGTTATCCTCATCTGATACAGGCCACACTGCGGCACTGAAAAGAGATTCAGGAGGAAGATCGAAATACTCCATAATATGGATTATAGCCTCAATTACAGCTGATTCATTTTCCCGTTAAATTTTACTAATAGGAGAAACATTGTTTTTATTTCATATGTTCAAAAACTAGAGGCCTTGTATTGTAGACAATAGACAATAGGTGCATGAGTAGGCCATTCAGCCCTTCGAACCAGCACCACCATTCAATGTGATCATGGCTGATCATTCACAATCAGTACCCCGTTCCTGCCTTCTCCCCATACCCTCTGACTCTGCTTATCATTAAGAGCTCTATCTAACTCTCTCTTGAAAGTATCCAAATTGGCCTCCACTGCCTTCTGAGGCAGAGAATTCCACAACTCTCTGAGTTGTAAATCTATTATGTAGATAAAAACAATAATTCAATGTGAAATGGCAAGCATATGAAGCATCGTATCTATTAGGAAGATCACAGTAATCTTGTCTCAAAGCTCAGATCACATCTTGCAAAGTGGGAGTAAATTTTATAACTGCCTTCTGTAGAATGGCATTGGATAATCTCAATCCAATGTATATATCTTTTGTGTATAAATAATATAAAGGCAAAATTAATCATGCAGAAATCAAGTAAGTGGATGGTTAAAATGGGCCAATGTGTTTGCTACGTAAATCCTTATCACTTGCAATCTTCTGACGAGCAAAGAGAGACTCCTGTCAAAAATAATTTTTTAACAGGGAGTTAGTTCCTTGCATTTCCAGTACTTGTTAAGTAACCTGGTAACCTAATGGCAAGAGATGAGAGGGTTTCTGTGATCATAGATTCATTGTAGGATCAGGAGGAGAGAGTCCTTAAGAAATGTTGAGACCTCCTCTGTATAAGGTACTTCCCTGTTTCCACAAGACCCTAAACCCATTCCTCTATGCCAGTTGCCCAAGTTACCACCATTAACCTCCTATACATGATGACACTTTGGCAATAAAACTACAGTCTATAACTAATCATAGAATGGTTAAATGGTGAAGGAAGCGACTTGACGTACAATACCCACCACATTCTTTGTGTCAGGGGTTATGGGGAGAAGGCAGGAGAATGGGGTTAGGAGGGAGAGATAGGTCAGCCATTATCGAATGGCAGAGGAGACTAGATGGCTTGAATGGCCTAATTATGCTCCTATCACTTATGACCTTATGACCTAATGAAAGAGCTTTCCCATTAGTTTATTTTTCCTTTGCTCTTTTCACTTAATCCTACAAATTCTGCATTTATTTGAATTTAGAGGGTAGAATCCAAGTTCTTATGCTTTTGAAGTCCAGACCAATTGAAGTACGATGATGTCTGTCGCAAATTTAAATCAAGACAATTTTCACGTGGAGATTAATTTTTATACCAATATCAATGATCAGGGAACGCCAAAATTTTCATGCTGCACAAAGAATAACTTACTCGACGCTTACCAAGAAATAATCTGTGGTGAATTACCAGGATTTATTCACAAAATGCTGGAGTAACTCAGCAGGTCAGGCAGCATCTCGGGAGAGAAGGAATGGGTGACGTTTCGGGTCGAGACCCTTCCTCAGACTGGAAATGCTTATCTCTATTAATAACTTAAATGTAACCAAATCAATTGAATCTATTACATCAGATCCAAGGAAGTTGAAGTAATCTATAGAATGGGGACCTCGGAGACTTGGGATCCCCACTAACTGAGACCCTAAACCCAATACGCACTGCAGAACTGGATATAAAGCAGCCAAGCCAAAAGATCACAGCGAGTCCTTGTGCTGTTGATTTGATGTGAGACAAGGAGCAAGCTAACCTCACATAGTCAGAGAGTTGTTGTACCCAAACACATCAGGATTCCACCCCCTCCTGCACTGGTTTTTAAAAGCCTCAATTCCAGCTCTGTGCCTCAAAGGAACCATCAGATGATCTGCTCCTCCCCTTATCCTCCAACCCCTTGACCAGCATTCAAATTAAAATGATGGCCTCTTACATTAGCTGCTGTTTATGACTCAGCTCACTTCTTGCATCCTAGTAATTGCATTCCCTTCCACCCCACACAACCCCAGCATTATTTTCCTTCACAAGTTCAGAGAGCCAGCTGATGATGGCTTTCCTCCTGAAAAGTCAGCAGGTCGCAATTGAAAAGTCATGTCAGGGTGGCGGTGATGTGAGGCACAAGTTGGAAAACTGCGACCCATCTCGTTGATGTCAACAGATCCTGCATTCCCGGATGGGCTAGAGTAGCCCATCTGAGAGACGCTGGAAATAGGTTGTTTAAACATGAAAGTCACAGTCTAGCTGTTAGTCACCATTTACAATGTTACAATTTGCAGTTGCAATGGGCATGGAGCAGCCCAACTGGTTAACCTCTGGTGCCATGGTTACAATGGGCATCGAGCAGCCCAACTGGTTAACCTCAGGTGCCATGGTTACAATGGGAATCGAGCAGCCCAACTGGTTAACCTCGGGTGCCATGGTTACAATGGGCATCGAGCAGCCCAACTGGTTAACCTCAGGTGCCATGGTTACAATGGGCATCGAGCAGCCCAACTGGTTAACCTCAGGTGCCATGGTTACAATGGGCATGGAGCAGCCCAACTGGTTATCCTCAGGTGCCATGGTTACAATGGGCATGGAGCAGCCCAACTGGTTAACCTCAGGTGCCATGGTTACAATGGGCATGGAGCAGCCCAACTGGTTAACCTCAGGTGCCATGGTTGCAATGGGCATCGAGCAGCCCAAGACCTCAGGTGCCATGGTCTTTTAGCTCCATCAAGGGACTTTGCTTCCAGCATTTTAACTGAAGGGGAAGAAAAGCAGCAGCGTGCTGCTGATATTGGCTTCTGCACTTCATACCAGGTCTGATTTCTTAATAGAAAAATGTCCAGACGGCTTGTAAGAGCATTGCTAATTTCCCTAGTGTTATCCATGCATTCCTCCCGATTCAGTGCACAATGCCAGTTTATCAAAGCCATTTATATATCCTACAGTATCCAGTTTCAGAAACTCCTACACATCCCGCCTGTCTCTTGTCCTTTCCCCCACATCCCTTGTCCACATTTAACACAATTTATTTACCGGTTAATCTGTATTTCACAGTTCATACCATACTGTATCCATTTTTTACACATTGAGATTATAAAGGTCTATTACAAAACTCATAAAATGAATTTCATGTTCGCCTCTCAAATACTTCACAAACATTAACCACGCACCATGTGAAATTTGATTGGCAAGCTATATACTTGGCTTTGCTCTCCCCTTTTTGCACTGAATAGTGGAAATGTATATCAATGTGTGAGACGCTGAAGAGAAGCTGAGAGCCGCAGGGCGGAATGAAGGATTACCTCCTCACTGACCCCTGTCATCTCGCTCTGACATACAGGTTACCCCCAAAACTCCGCAACTCTGCAGCGTTCACCGACTTCTGTCACAACATGCTAAACTTTTGGGAAGGTTAATGGTGCTGTAAATCTAACAGGCTATTTCAGTGCCAGTGCGTGGATATAATACGTCATGTTATGGAACAGAAGATCAGAGATGTTGAGGAATGGGGCAGGATCGAAAACCTTGACTAAAATGGAGCCTTAAAACACTTATTTGATTTGCTGGCAACTTCATGGAAGTCTACAGTACCATCTCAAAACTAATTGCAGGATTTTTTGATGGGGAGGGGGTTGGGGTGGGGTGAATTATTTCCAATTGTCTCCAGTAAAACGTAATTATCTGATTCCTTTAGTACTTGTTTTACTGCTTTCTGATTCATCTCATTTCTGTGGGTTGTGGTACCAATGCATTGGCATCAATGGACTTCACCACAAGTGCAATCTGAGATGTGGCTGTGGCAAGGCTAATGTCACCCTGTTACAATTTGTTGCATCCTGACACAGCTCTTTGCAAGTGTATGATTTCCCTCTGAACTACTGGATCATCCTGCACTCAACCAAATGACCCAGAAGATGAATCTGCCTGACCTGCTGAGTTACTCCAGCATTTTGTGAATAAATACCTTCGAAGATGAATCTGGTCATTTTCAAATTCTGTACAAGTAATGGGATTGAAGTTCTGTAAGAAGTGGAGTAGATTTAGTTCAGACCTTAGACTTTAGAGACACAGCGTGGAAACAGGCCCTTCAGCCCACTGAGTTCGCACTGACCAGCGATCACCCTGTACACTAACACTATCCTACACACCAGGGCCAATTTTTATCAAAGCCAACTAACCTACAAACCTGCACATCTTTGGGATGTGGGAGGAAACCAGAGTACCCAGAGGAAACCCACATGGTCACAGAGAGAACAAACAAACTTCATATGGACAGCACCCGTAATGAGGATCAAACCCGGGTCTCTGCCGCTGTTGCTGCGACTCTGTGCCACTGTTTAAGCTAGTTTCGTTAGTTATAGTCATATGTATTGACGACAGTGAAAATCCTTTTGTTACATGCGATCCAGTCAATGAAAACACTAGTTTGATTAAATCAATCCATTCACAGTGTACAAATATTGGATAAAAGGTATAACATTTAGTGCAAGATAAAGTCTGTTAACGATTGTTCAAGGGTTTTAATGTGTTATTCTCTTGAAATAACCTTAACCTGTATTGTATGCCAGAGAAGATTAGTTTGTTCATCAGTTTTGAATCTATTTCACAATATTGTATCCATTTGTTCATGAAATAGTACCATCTTAAGCATGATTTCAATTGTCTCAAGGGATTAACATTCCTCACAAGTCAAGAGACTTTCAAAAATTAGTGACACCAGGCAATTGATTACAGAAATATTGCAGGTTAATAATTGTAGATTATAAGCTAGGTTGTGTTTTGGGGTGAAATTGAGTAGCATCAGTCAATATCAATGGTGTTTAGAAGAATGGGAAGTGATTATATTGGGGCATATAAGATTCTGAGAGGGATTAACGTTAGCTGGTGAGAGCCTACCTCCTCAGGCTGAAGAAACAAGGGTAGGTGGAATGTTAAAGAAGTGGGCCATCAACGATTAACAAAGGATTGTAAATCATCAGAATTATCTACACCATTTGATGGTGGATGAGTTTATTCAGTGCCTGATTTCGATTTTTTTTAAATTACTTTATTTTTTGATTTTTTTTAATTATCAGAATCGAGGGATGTGGGGAATTGGGTGTGGAAGTTGATCTGAGCCAAAAGGTCACCCATGATCATGAATGCAGGAGCAGATTTGATCAGCTTTGATCAGATTTGATCAGCCTTTCTTTTGCTTTCTATGAAACAGAGAAAATAGGTGCAGGAGGAGGCCACTTGGCCCTTCGAGCCAGCGTATGAGATGAAATATGAGATGCTATTAAAGGTCAAATAAAATGTGAGCATTCCAAGGATATGCAGATTATTTTTAATATCTGATGAACGACTTCCATCAAAACCACCCAGCTTCTCTCAATACAGATGCTGCTCTGTTTTGGGGGGATCTTATGAAATCATGGGGGGAATAGATCAGATGAATGCACAGAATCTTTTACACAGGGTAGGGGAATTTAAAAAAAGAGGACTCTAGGTTTAAAAGTGAGAGGGGCAAGATTTAATAGAAACCTGAAGGGCAATATTTTCTCACTCAGATGGTGGTAGGTACATGGAAAGAACGGCGAGGGGAAGT
Source organism: Rhinoraja longicauda (assembly GCF_053455715.1). Lineage (NCBI taxonomy): Eukaryota > Metazoa > Chordata > Chondrichthyes > Rajiformes > Arhynchobatidae > Rhinoraja > Rhinoraja longicauda. The sequence goes on along the minus strand of NC_135965.1, from coordinate 10,434,741 downwards.
ATTTGTGACAGGTACTATCACTACATTTAAAAGACATTTGGACAGGTACATGGCTGGGAAAGATTGAGAAGGATATGGGCCAAATGCAGGGAGGTGGGACAAGTGGAGATGGGGTTTCTTGGTTGGCATGAGCAAGTTGGGCCGAAGGGCCTGTTTCCATGCTGTATGACTCTATGGCTCTATTACAGCATCTTCAGACTTTTGTGTAACGAGTTGCGAGAGGAAGTAGTTGAGGCAGGCACCATGGTAACATTTAAAATAAACTTGGACAGGTATATGAATAGGAAATATAAGAAAATAACTGCAGATGCTGGTACAAATCGATTTATTCACAAAATGCTGGAGTAACTCAGCAGGTCAGGCAGCATCTCAGGAGAGAGGGAATGGGTGATGTTTCGGGTCGAGACCCTTCTTCAGGTCCCTCTAAAGGTTTAGAAGGATATGGGTCAAACACAGGCAAATGGGACAAGCTTAGATTGGGCATCTGGGTCAGCAAAGACGTGTTGGGTCAAAGGGCCTGTTTGTGTGCAGTATGACTCTATGACGATATGATCCTATGGCTGCTGTGATTTAAAATTTTATTGGACGAGTTAAAATATCAGCTTTGAAATCCGGAGGTAAAATCATCTTACATTTGGAGGAAAAAAAAGCATAACACAACATAGCACTCTATTTTGAGCAGGGAATCCCAAAATATCCATTTACTGATTAGAGGAAACAATGGTGATGGAGCAGTGTGTGTTGCTGGTATCCTGGTACAGATAATTATAGTGTTGGCTGAGTCATCTCGATAGAATGTGTGTCAGTTGCAGATGAGCAGATGGTTTTGAAGCTATTGTTTAGACCGGAAGGATCAACTAGTCACGGTGTCAGAAACTCCTTACATGGATCTAAATTGAGAGCCAGTTCCCTCCCAGCTGCAAAAGCAGAGAGCTGAATTCATAGAGCATACCAAGATGACGATCGTGTCATATTTATAGGCTGCCAAAGACATCTGGATTTTATTTTTGATCCACTTTTCCGTGCATTTTTCATTGTTTATTGTTTACCGTTGAATCATTGTCTTCAGTATCAAAAGGAAAGGATTATCTCAGTATTTGAGATGGAAAATGCTACGTGCTGTCTGTCTACAACAGCACCTGCGCATCCTGTGGTCAACAGAGGTCCGGTTCATTCCTACCACAGAGGAAAGGCAAAGTTCGAGCATGCCCATAATAAACAACCGAGAATCTGAGAGCGTCGGTGTAAATATTTGAGTTGGAATTAGATTTTGTCCACCCAAGGTTTACTGAAAAGGTCCTGCATAAAATGCTAATGCCCCAAAAAGAACGTGAATTTGGGCTCGATCACCACCGAAGTAATTAACTCATCCAGATGCACGCCTTAAGATTGTACCAGGACAGTTGTAGTCAGAGGACACAAGTGTCATAATGTTGAAGATAGACACAAAACTGCCAGAGTAACCCAACGGGTCAGGCAGCATCCCTGGAGAAAAGGAATCGGTGACGTTTCGGGTCGAGACCCTTCTTCAGACTGAGAGTCAAGGGAGAGGGAAACTAGAAGTATGAAAAGGTATAGAACAAATCAGAGCTGGCACCGACAGCCAAAGTGCTCACTATGGTCCATTGTTGACTGTGGAGGAAGTGATAACAAAGAGATATGAACAGTGGGATGATCAGGGTGGGGGAGGGACAGAGAAAGAGGGAATGCAAAGGCTACTTGAATTTAGGGAAATCAATACTCATATCACTGGGTTATAAGCTACCCAAACGAAATATGAGATGCTGTTCCTCCAATTTGTGTCAGGCCTCCCACTGACAGTAGAGGAGGCCCAGGACAGAAAGGTCAGTATGGGAATGGGAAGGGGAGTTAAGATTTTTGCCAACCGCGAAGGTGTTCAGCGAAACAATCGCCCAGTCTGCACTTGGTCTCGCCGACATGGACCAGCTCCAGAAACAGCTTGGGAAAGGAAAATGTGGTGGAAGGGGAAACAATTGCCATTGTGTGTGTGTGATGCCTATGCAATCCAATGGAGTGACGTTGAGTATCATCATAACGTTTTTGCATATCTTTCATTCATTCGTTCTATATCTCTCCACATCACCGTCTACATCTCTCGTTTCCCTTTTCCCTGACTCTCAGTCTGAAGAAGGGTCTCGACCCGAAACATCATCTATTCCTTTTCTCCCGAGGTGCTCCCTGACCCGCTGAGTAACCCCAGCATTTTGTTTCTGTTTTCGGTTTAAACCAGCATCTGCAGTTCCTTCTTACACATGGAAATGCCTGGGTCAATGTCCCAGGGGACACCACAGGACCAGATATGATCACTGGCACTATCTACCCCAGGGAAGATCACTTTGTAAATAAAGATATGTGTACAAGTAGATCCAAATAAGATGTTAGAAGAACCATGTTTAACTGGCATCCCAATTGTGTCTGACATTAGTTAGGCTTGTGCCTACACCCTTCAGTTCAACACAAATAGCCTGTAGAGTTGCTGAAAGTGAACAACAAGGGATTGAGCATCTTGGACCAAAGTTAACGGGGTTCCAACAGGATATCTGCTCAGCAAAGGAGATGTATAAATTGAGAAATTAAACGTGGAAAAAAAACGAAAAGGGAGGGGAATTGAATTTCAAATAAGGAAGTGAAATAGTGACAAAGACGGAGTGAGTGGGATTGGCTGAAAAATGAGGGGAAAAAGACAGGAACAAAAACATAAAAGCCCTCTCATTTTTAAATCTCCCAGAGCTATTCCCAGCGTGATTATACAAGACTGTTACAGCAGTTACTGTTTGATGTCTTAGAAATCAACCAGACATGGTTGAAATCAAAGACTTTAGGACTTGCCGCAATATTTTAAAAATACTTAAAACGTGTAAATACGGATGCTAAATATCTGTGGTGGGTTCAGTTTGCATCGACCAAATGGAGAGAGCAACCTCCACCATTCAATGTGCATTTCAGTGGTGAGGCAGATTACAAAATGCTGTTTACACAAAACCAACTGTGGAATGGCACAACTCTCAGTTATTTGGGGAATATACTGCACCTCACCTAAAGTTTGGACATAAATAATGCTCAACTCCATCAGCCTTACCACTTCTGGGCAGCAAAAAAGTGGTCAATTGCTTTCATTGAAATAGGTGGCTTTAAAAATATATATATATATCTGTTTCTTAAAGTTATTTTATTTATTCCAGTATGTTGAGCTCAAAGTCCCTCTCCTCATTATCTCTCCCTCCCCCCCTCCCAGCCTTGCATTAACACCACCTCCCCCACCATCCCCAAGGATTACACACAATAATGTCTGTGTGTATCTAGTGCCTATTTCAGAAGATGGATGAGTGACTGCCTCACAGCTTTCTTTCTCGCTGTTGAACTGACTGGCAAGAAGCCCCCAGGTCTGTGTGTGTGTGTGTGTGTGTGTGTGTGTGTGTGTGTGTGTGTGTGTGTGTGTGTGTGTGTGTGTGTGTGTGTGTGTGTGTGTGTGTGTGTGTGTGTGTGTGTGTGTGTGTGTGTGTGTGTGTATGTGTGTGCTTGCGTGCGTGCGTGCGTGTGTTCGATTTGTTTTCCCTATTGGTGCTAAGGGGGCCTCAACCCATTGGAGTGCTCCTTTCCTTGCATTTTCTCATGTGAGATAGAAACATTTCTACTGTCCCAATTGCATAGAGGCGGCAGAATTGACCCATCTCCGGATGCAAAATTGTTAGTGTGGGAGGGAACTGCAGATGCTGGTTTATACCAAAGATAGACACAAACTGCTGGAGTAACTCAGCGGGACAGGCAGTATCTCTGGATAGACCCTTCTTCAGATTGAGAGTCAAGGGGAGAGCGAGACTCAGAGATATGGATGGGGAAGGTGTGAAAACGAGAAAAGTATTACTTGAGCAGCTTGTGCCACTCTGTGCAGTGCTGCTTTTCTACAGTTGATTATAGAATATTTAGTAATTTTTACTGAACCCCAATTTAATATTGGACAAATTAACATGTAGTTCACAAGATGCATCTGTCATTGTATCATGCATTCCATATCCTATCGTACGCATGATTCTTTCAATGCATTAATTTGATAATTCATTGAAGAAAGGTCTCAACCAGAAATGTCACCCATTCCTTTTATCCAGAGATGCTGCCTGGCCCGCTGAGTTACTCCAGCGTTTTGTGTCTATCTTCGGTGTAAACCAGCATTTTAATCAAAGGGTGGTGAATCTGTGGAATTCATTGCCACGGAAAACTGTGGAGGCCAAGTCAATGGATATTTTTAAGACAGATTGATAGATGATTGATTAGTAAGGTTGTCAGGGGTTATGGGGAGAAGGCAGGAGAATGGGGTTGAGGGGAAAGATAGATCAACCATGATTGATTGGCGGAGTAGACATGATGGGCCAAATGGCCTAATTCTGCTCCAATAACATGAACATATTTACTGTCAATATCCAATTTGGAACACTAAAATCTGCATCAAACGTCAGCATAGAAAGCTGATAAATTGATTGCTAAAGTCTGGTCACACACCAAAGTTGCCGCTCAATGAATTCAAGGTACAAGGTTTCAAATGGCAGGCACACCAACAATTCCCACAGGATCAAGGGTAACTTAATGGTCATTCCAGGTTCAACACTTGAGGGACACCTAAAGATCCCATTCTCTCCCATTGTCCACAAACATGGATGTCTAGGAAACAAAAAGCAGATGCTGGTTTAAATCGAAGGTAGACACAAAATGCTGGAGTAACTCAGCGGGTCAGGAGGCATCTCAGGAGAGAAGGAATTGGTGACGTTTCGAGTCGAGACCCTTCTTCAGACTGCTGTCAGGGAAGGGGGGGGCGGGACAAAGATAGGATGTGGTCAGAGACAGGAAGACAGTGGGAGAACTGGGAAGGGGAGGGGAAAGAGAGGGACAGAGGAACTATCTGAAGTTAGAGAAGTCAATGGTCATACCGCTGGGGTGTAAATTGCCCAAGCGAAATTTGAGATGCTGTTCCTCCAATTTGCGCTGGGCCTCAGTAGATTGGTGGCATTGACATCCTAAGGTGCTCCATTTTATCATAGAACGCCAGCTGCTATCCTTGCTAAGACCAGATAACTCAACACGGCAGGCTGGGAATTGAACCTACTAATTGGGATTACGTACAATCAGTTCCCTATGTTACACGAGTAATCAAACTTTTAAGAAAAACTTAATTGTCTATAAGGTTTTTCAAACAATCTTATGGTTATGAATGGCAATATATAAATGCAAGTCCTTTATTTGCTTCAATTGCTAATGTATAGATTATCTGTAATTGTAAGGGCGTCTCCAGGGTATTGTTTTTCTGCTAATCTTCCTATTGATTTGTTATATGACCAAAAAAGCAACATTCAACCATCAACATGAGGTAAAATTGTCCAATCTACTAACATTATACCAGTATTTTCTGAATCCATCCATCACGATGAACTATAACGTCCCATCTTGTGGTTTCGATGACTTCAAACATTATGTCCATATTATAACTCAAAGTTCCACTATAAACAAGGTGTATGTTATGTTAGCAATTAATGAGCTTCCTCAAATGACATTTTCTGAATTCACTGATGGAAATATGTATTTTAGGAAAAAGCTGAGAGTTAGCAGATAGAACAAACAGAAAGGGTAATGTTAGAATGCAGTGAACGATTTATGGCATTAATGTCCAAATAAACGCGGGAAGGGAAAGTAGGAGATTTCGGGAGGTGCACACATTGACCTCATCTTGCACCTTCCTGTAAAATGCACAGTGTACATTTTCTGTAACCGGTTTTCACTTCACTTGTTTTCAGTGCAAACCTAAGCACTATTGTCAACGACGAGAACAAAAGTGAAATTCTTGTGGTTAGTCAGCCTTTGGATCAACTGAGGAATGTACCAATTGAGTTGTTAAACTGCTCCATCTTTCCACAAGCGTAGGGACGTACTCAGAACTATCTATCTCATCTGGAAACAGCCCGGTTCCATCTTAACTGGAGCAGGTCCGAATACGAGGCCGCCAAATTGATCTCCAATACCTCACGCAAACGTCCGTTGTTCATAAGTGATCCTGAGCAGTGAGTGTTGGCAGTTAGTCAATTACGTTTGGCATCACAGCTAAGCGCACTCCTGTCTTCATTTATCCATGAACACATTCGAACAGAAGGTCACCACATAGTGACAAAAAACATTTTGTACTTGCTGATCAATGGTTTTCCTCAACTTCTATTGACTTGATGTAACCCCAAAACTACAAAATGAAGAGAAATAATTAAATTATAATTGTAAGGCATGGATGAGAAACATAGTGAGGGCTGGGTTGATTAAAATTCACTAGGGGCTACAGCATAATATTGGTAAAAATCTTTTTTCACATTCGGCCTGGCTTTCTTTTGAATGCTTTCCTATATTGCAACATTTAGAGACATCGTCATGCCATAATCACTGTGTTTCCTTTCTTTAATGGAAGAGAACAGTGTTTGTGATGTACAGCATGGAAACAGGCCATTCAGCCCAACACATGTTTGACCAGTGGGTACCCATCTGTACTAATCCCATCTTCAACACTTGGCCTATATCTTCCTCTACCTAAACAATTCAAAGGTTCAACTGTAGATGTCATAAATAACATCAGCTAACCCACACACACCATTCTGTCGGATAGTGCATTCCAGGTACTTGCCATTCTCTGGGTAAAAGAGGTCCCCGTTAGTTGCCAGAACCTGAGGGCCTGAGCTATATAAACAGTATAGGGGGAGGTGGAGCTGGCTAAGAATTTATTCCCAGTAACGCAGGCGGGCGAGGGCTGATCTTATAAAGATCATGAGGGGAATGGAAAGGGTAGATGCACAGTCTTTTACCCAGAGTAGAGGAATCAAGAACCAGAGGACACAGCTTTTAGATGAGAGGGGAAAGATTTAATAGGAATCAGAGGAGTCTTTTTCGCAAAGAGGGTGGTGGGTATATGGAATGAGCTGCCAGAGGAGGTGGTTGAGACAGATACTATGACAACATTTAAAAGACATTTGAACAGGTACATCGACAGGTTAGAGGGATCATAATCATAATCCTTCAACTACCTACCCTTTGATCTCTCGTTTTCACACCTTACCCTTCCATATCTCTACATCTCACTCTCCTCTGACTCTCAGTCTGGCCTCAACCTGAAACATCACCCATTCCTGTGATGCTGCCTGTCCCACTGAGTTGCTCCAGCATTTTGTGTGTATTTTCAATAGAATCATGGAAGTTAGGTTCATGGATGTTTAGCCCAGAGAGCCATCAACACCCTTTGCATTACAGTCACTTTCCTCTGCCTTATCTCTGCGCCCGAGGGCATTCAGACACTAATATGTATTGCCACTTAATGAGGGAAGCTTGGTGGCAAAATAAATTAGTGGAAGTAGGCGAGGCAGTAAAAACACCAATTATCCCCAATTGTCAATAAACAATTAGAGCTACACAAAAGTGGAGTTCCTATTCTCCACTCCCCATATCAAACAATAAAAGCTGAGTATCCACATGTCCTTGGATAAACAGTCTGCAGGGAGTTTCTGCAACAAGTCTTGTGTGTAAATAAACCTATCACTTCAGTTTAAACAGATAACTAGACCACTGCTAGCGACATGGGATGGGCTGGAGTGGATTCAAAGTTTGTTTTGTGAATTATTCATTGCATTGCTAGATTAAACAATATCCTGGTCAACTGCATTGTGTATTAATGCAGGAGAGCACAATATTCAACATAATAACCCCCCCCCCCCAGTCACATTAAATAGTGTTCCCAGGGATAGTTGCTAAAAGGAGAGATTCCCCATATATATATTTTAAAATTGGAAATCGTGTTTAACAATCCGAGTTGGCTCTGGAATGTTCCTGCAGTGGTTTAGTAAATGAAGGCTTCACAGTTTGGATTTTCTTTCCCCAAAAAAGGGAAAAATAAATTAGTGAAAGGCTTTACAATGTTAAATGGATAACTTAGCAGTTAGAACCGGCTGAAATGTCCTTTGAATCACCCAATGTTTCATGAATTGAAATAAAATAAAATCTAAATTAATGAACAGATAGATTCCAGTGCTTGTATTCCAATAATACAGATGATGAGTGAACATAGATCAGGATACGTCCATTTATTTGTGACAGAAAGCTAACCCCTGTCCACTTATTAAACTCTACATGAGACGAACGATAATGTGATATTGGGTTGCAAACGGAATGACCTGTCCCCTAAAAGCTGTTCCACGAAGTCATCAATCCTTTTTAAGCCACAATGTGGATGATAAAAACCTGCCTTTCAGGATGAGAATGTGGCAGTCCTTTCACCTGAGATGATGGGTTTCCCAGGCAGAATGGAAAAAAAAAACACATTTTGGATCTGCTTTCATCTAAACAAGTGAAGAAGGGAGAAAGGAAATCTTTTATTTTGTGTGGAGAAACAAGTTCGACTTGTGTGGGATGGACATTTATACTACACCACATGTGATGTCCACACTTACCGTCAAAGATTTATCTCCGATCTGACATAGATTTTCTCCTGACAAATGAAGACAGCTGCTTTCAGCAGGATTCTGTCACTATCAGACTTTAAATGCTTTTATGTTTAAATCCTGTGGCCAAGCTGCCAACAGTTGAAACACATCATATGTTTTTTTACTTTTGCAGCATAATTGCAATGTATGACTCTAATTGTAACCGAAACAAAGAAAATGCCCAAGTCTTCATTCTGCTCAAGATAGACACAAAAAGCTGGAGTAACTCAGCGGGTCAGACAGCATCTCTGGAGAAAAGGAATAGGTGACGTTTCGGGTCAAGACCCAAAAAAGGTTCTCAATCCACAACATCATCTATTCCTTTTCTCCAGAGATGCTGTCTGACCCGCTGAGATACTCCAGATTTTTGTGTCTATCTTCGGTTTAAACCAGCATCTGCCGTTCCTTCCTATACATTCAATCTGCTTAAGCTCAGTGATGGTCTACAATTAATAATGGGACATGTGAAGTGTAAGATATTTAATCTTGGAATAAATGTCAGCAGTTGAATCTTGGAACATATTGTCTCGCTGCCCCAGTTTAGGTTCCTCTTTCCCTCATCAATGCTAAGCAACAAACTCTCCAATTTGTGAAGACACAGCTGTGGATGGAAACTTGAACTAAAGGAAATCATGACCATAAACATGCTTCCTTCATTCTTCATGGCAACATACAATTATTCACATTCTGAAGAAGGGTCTCAATCCGAAATGTCACCCATTCCTTCTCTCCAGAGATGCTGCCTGTTCTGCTGAGTTACTCCAGCTTTTTGTGTCTATCTTCAGTTTAAACCAGCATCTGCAGTTCCTTCTTACACATTATTCATGTTTAGTTTAGTTTAGTTTAGTTTAGTTTAGTTTAGATATATAGCATGGAAACAGGCCCTTCAGACCACCGAATTCGCACCGACCAGCGATCCCCGCACATTAACACTGCCCTAACACATTAACACTACCCTACACACACAAAGGACATTTTTTTTACATTTATGCCAAGCAAATAAACCTACAAACCTTTGGAGTGTGGGAGGAAACCAAAGATCTCGGAGAAAACCCATGCAGGTCTCGGGGAGAATGTACAAACTTCGTACAGACAAGCACCCATAGTCAGGATCGAACCCGGGTCTCTGGCGCTGTAAGGCAGCAACTCTCTCGCTATGTCTCTGTGGCACCCTGAAGGCAATGTTATTCGATTGCAAAGTGAGATTCTCTTCAAATCATCTGAGCCCACCAAAATATCGTCCATTTTGTTTTTGGTCTTGATCCTTGTTGGTGTATTGATGTAGGCTTTAAAGAAAGGGCATCTGAACATCAATCTAATTTCACTTCAAGGCACAACACCACTGAGAGCTAATTTGCTTTAAAACTTCTGCGAATCCCTCCAAAATGGTAGATGGTATTCTGGAGAAGGAGGAAGAATTATGATAGCAGAGCTCATAGAATTGACATTAAATGGAATATAATTAAAGTTAGACAAATATCAGAATGAAGGATGTTTAGCAAGAAGTGAGGAAAGCGAAGCTCTGCAGAATTTTCGGTCAGTTTAGTTTAGTTTAGAGATACAGCGTAGAAACAGGCCCTTCAGCCCACCGAGTCCACGCCGACCAGCAAACCCCGCACACTAACACTATCCTATGACAATAGACAATAGACAATAGACAATAGGTGCAGGAGTAGGCCATTCAGCCCTTCGAGCCAGCACCACCATTCAATGCGATCATGGCTGATCACTCTCAATCAGTACCCCGTTCCTGCCTTCTCCCCATACCCCCACTCCGCTATCCTTAAGAGCTCTATCCAGCTCTCTCTTGAAAGCATCCAACGAACTGGCCTCCACTGCCTTCTGAGGCAGAGAATTCCACACCTTCACCACTCTCTGACTGATGGACAATCTTTTTACAATTTTACAGTCATTTAGCCTACAACCCTCTACGTCTTTGGAGTGTGGGAGGAAACTTGAGCACTTCGAGAACATGGGTGTTCTCGAAGTGCTCAAGTTTCCTCCCACACTCCAAAGACGTAGAGCACCCATAGTCAGGATCAAACCTGGGTCTTTGGCGTTGTGAGGGAGCAACTCGACCGCTGTGCCACCATGCTGCCAGAATTAATCTGTTCCAGTTTTGATTGCAAATTCCTGCTTTTAATTTGTGGTCTTATTGTTTTAGTTCAGTACTACAGCTCTTTTTGCTTTATTTCTGTAATATTAACATTTGATTCATAGCCATTGTGCATAAGTGTTTACTTGACCAAGCACCAAGCCCAAAAAGACAGGTTTTTTTCCCCACTGCATTTGTGCAAGCGTTTAAAAAAAAAAAATCACTGGATTAGTTTGCATGATGTAATTACACAAGGACTCCATTCTATTTCCCACATCACATTTGCAACTGCATTTATTTCGAGAGGACTAGAATATAAAAACAGGGATGTAATGCTGAGGCTTTATAAGGCACGTGCCACATTTGGAATATTATGAGCAGTTGAGGAAGGACGTGCTGGCGTTGAACAGGGTCAAGGAGGTTTACGAGAATGATCCCAGGGATGATTGGGTTAACATATAATGAGCATTTGACAGCACTGAGCCTGTATTTGTTGGAGTTTAGAAGGATGAGGGGGGACCTCATTGAAACTTACTGAATAGTGAAAGGCCTGGTTAGAGTGGATGTGGAGAGGATGTATTGATTTGTGGGAGAGTCTCGGATCAGAGGCCATGGCCTCAGAATTAAAGGGCCTACCTTTAGAAAGTTGATGAGGAGGAATTTCTTTTTCCAGAGGGTGGTGATTCTGTGAAATTCATTACCACAGCCAGCTATGGAGACCAAGTCAATGGATATTTTTAAGGCAGAGATTGACAGATTCTTGATAAGTATGTGTGTCAGGGGTTGTGGGGAGAAGGCAGAAGAAGGGAGAAGTGCACCTGGAATAGCTAAGGTTGATGATCCAAGGTGTATTTTGTTCCAGATTTGTAACTGGTAAAGACCATTTCTATATATTTGTTATGATAAAAGATCGTTATTTTCACCATATCTTTACTTGCCCTTTCCATAAACATAGGACCAGAGTATATGTTACAATTTATATAATTGTAATTGAGAATTACTTTAGATTATTTTTTATAATTATTCATCAGATTTACTTGCATTACTTCAGCAAAGCAACTTTCATGTATTGTTTATGCTGTACTTGCCTATTTACAATTCTAGTGTTCAACACACCTGAGTTTTCAACGTCTGTGGACATGCTTGTTTGCCACCATCTCATAATGTAAGGTGTAATTGATTGGGTTTGTTACATACTGTCGTGCTACAATTGACAGAGCTCGTCATATATCCTGTGCGTGCAATCAAAATAATTTTGTCACTTGATGTGTATTTGTAAAATGAGATGGGTGTTATTCAGCACGTAAGATAATTATGCAGCTTATTACTTGCTGCACAACTGTAGCCATGGAGCAAGACCCAACAACATTCAATAAGACCAACTCTATCCGCATATTGCTTTGGGGACAAGGCAGTGGCTCCAAAAAGAACTGTGAGATGGAGCTAATTAAGAATGCTCTCAGTGTGCCGTTTTTATTTGTGGTGGTACTGACCATGAAGCTGTTACTTCAAAAGTTACCCTGGAGCAATGCGTCATTGACTCAGAATATCTGAACTATGAACAGAAGAATGGTGTCAGAGTCCCAGGTTGAATCAGTGAGAACTTTGCACATTCTCCTTGTGATCGCACGAGTTTTATTCCAAGTGCTCGAGTTTCATAAGATCATAAGCGATAGGAGCAGAATTAGGCCTTTCAGCCCATCGTCTACTCTGCCATTCAATCATGGCTGACCTATCTCTCCCTCCTAACCCCATTCTCCTGCCTTCTCCCCATAACCCCTGGCACCTGTACTAATCAAGAATCTATCAACTCTGCCTAAAATATATCCACTGATTTGACCTCCACAGCAAAAATAATTCCACCAACTCACCACCCTGACCAAAGAAATTCCTCCTCATCTCCTTCCTAAAAGAATGTCCTTTAATTCTGAGGCTATGACCTCTGGTCCTAGACTCTCCCACTGGTGGAAACATCCTCTCCACATCCACTCGATCCAAGCCTTTCACTATTCTGTACATTTCAATCATTCTTCTAAACCCATGTTTCTGCCCACATCCCAGAGTTGTGGGTTGCTAAGTTAACTGGCCACTATAACTTTCCCCTAGTGAGAGCAGTAGAACCCGGGACGAGCTGATGGAATACAGGGAGAATAAAATATAATGAGAATAATGTAAATACGTGGCTAATGGTTGGTGTGGGCTCGATGGGCCACAGGGCCAGTTTCTGTGCTATATTCGGTGTATATTTTTATGCCTCAAAACAGGAGCAGGAAGAGGCCATCTTGTACTTGAAGATAGACACAAAATGCCAGAGTAACTCAGCAGGATAGGCAGCATCTCTGGAGAGAAGGAAAGGGTGACGTTTCGGGTCGAGACCCTTTTTCAGACTGAGAGTCAGAGGAGCGCGAAACATTCATCAAACTGTGTGCCCTCTGTAACAAAGATAGACACAAAATGCTGAAGTAACTCAGCGGAACAGGCAGCACCTTTGGATAGAAGGAGACCCGAAACCTCACCCATTCCTTCTCTCCAGAGAAGCTGCCTGTCCCGTTGAGTTACTCCAGCATTTTGGGTCTATTGACAGATTTTTGATTAGTAAGGGTGTCAGGGGTTATGGGGGAAAGACAGGGGAATGGGGTTGAGAGGAAAAGATAGATCAGCCATGATTAAATGGTGGAGTAGTCCTGATGGGCTGAATGGCCTAATTCTGCTCCTATACGTTATGAACTTCTGAAACTTTAAAGAAAAACAGGTCACATCCACCCAATCTCTTTTCATACATCAAACTCATCTTTCATACCACTAATCATGTTGTGTACCGTCTTTAGCAAATACAGATTTTCTCATGTAAGGAAATGAAACCTATAAAAATATGTCCAGTCTCAGCAATTATTCAAGTCCCCTCACAATAAACATATACCATACCACTTGCTTTTATTATTATTATCTGCTGAACCTGTTTTTTTACAAGCTCAACTATGTCCCTTTGTATATCGACTCCACCCGATCTCTCACCATTTAAAATAAACTCTGCTTTTTATTCTTTCTGCCATCTTCTCGCCCAGCCGTCCTTGTTCCTACGCACAATGCCACATAATTTGGAATTGTCCACGAAGTTGCATATATGCCATTTGGATCTCTCGGCCAAATCGCTGATACAGACAGTGAAATGAGCATCTCCAACTTGGTAAGTTGCGAATGCAAAAGATTCACTGTCCTTTTGATGAAGAAATTTCCCTACATCCCCAACCCAACTGATTAACTTCTTATCGAAGATAGACACAGAAAGCAGGAGTAACTCAGCGGGTCAGGCAGCATCTCTGGAGAACAGGAATAGGTGACGTTTCGGGTCGAGACCCTTCTTCAAACCCCTTATCCTGAAGCAATGCTTCAGGTTACAGAGTCGTTAGCTAAGGAAATCAGCCCCTCACCATCTACATTACTTCTAATTGCTTCCACTATCTCGGATTTCTGTGTATTTTTAAAGACATTGCCTATTGGTAAATCACAGTAGTTATCTTACTATATGGTCATGAACAGGGAGATCATTACTTGGTGTAGCTGACTATTGTATTCGCACCAAAGCCTGGAGTCAATCTTTGATTTAATGGGAGCATTCCAGTCTTTCATTCAGGAACTCCATTCCAGGTAGATATCATGAATAGAGACTTGAAAATCTCTGATTGAGATCCAGCTCGGAATTGTATACAGACAAAGTAACAGTTATGCGATGCCTGCCTCCAAGCTCGGAAAGTTGACTTTGGGCTCCATTCCAAGAAGTCCAATCAAGTGAAAAGCAAAGCACTCATTCTAAATGCCAGCACTCCCAGTACTTCTTACTGCAGGCCATGTGAAGCAGATTAGTCCTGGTAGCACACTGACTGAGGAGAGGTATTGTGAAGATAAAAAATCATGAGAAAGACAAAGACATCCCTGGTTAGTGTATGAGATTTCAATTGATGATGTGCTTTTGAGTAAAACACAAGTGCCAAATGGACTATAGACTTGCAATCACGCGCTCAGAAATTATTTTGCATTTGTAATTAACAAGAACGCTACTTATTCCGCATTGTTAATTGCCAGAACCATTTTTTTTTTTGCAGTAATTAGTGGGTTTACTTCCATGCTGCATATTTGTAAATTATAAACATTGCAATTAAGGTGAGCACTGGCAAGCAGTAATAGAACTACTTAAATTAGTTGTGGCTAATACCATTGTGACATTCTATTTACCTGCCATGCCATTAAAACCAACACAGCCCATTGCGTATTGTAGAATGACTCATGATGTACTTACAATTGGTCGAGACATTACTTTCTACCTCTGTGCTATTGACAAGGTTGCTGGTTTTTCATACATACTTTAAATATCTCATAATTTGATGCATATAACTGACAGAAGCCAAGTTATATTATACTTATGATTTGTAAGACGTGCATGTTCCTTTTATCATGTCATATTCATTAGTCATTAAGCACTTAGAGTTGGCAGCCCTCATTACTCTGTAGTTGTAACTGACAGAAGTGGCCTGATTTTGTTCTTGTAATTGATAGACCTCCAAATGACTTGCTCTCTACTTGTAACTGACTGTAATTAGCAAATACATTCTAGTTGCAATGGATTGTGTTATAAATTGTGCATTTTAATTGACAGTTTATTAAATTTTTGCACTTAATGACCTTAACTGACTGTACACAATTAACAGGAGTTGTGAATATCAATATAATTCTATTGATGAGATTGTTATCATCTACTTTGCCACAGCAAAGTTGATCTTTCAAATTTAAATACTTATATCATGTGCCTGTAATTATCATTTCTACTATCTACTGGAGAATACACTTGTTTTTATTTACATATTACTGAATGCACATTTGCAGTCATTTGTCTCTACTTTTAATGGATAAACATCCTATGGCATGAATATAATGCAATTTCAAGTACTCGGGCAGCATAGTAGTGGCTCGGTGGTAGAGCTGCTGCCTCACAGCACCAGAGACCTGGGTCCGATTCTCAAAAAGGATGCTGTCTGTGCGGAGTTTTTTCATTTTCCCTCTGACCACGTGGCTTTGTATGGGAAGGAACTGCAGATGCTGGTTTAAACCAAAGATAGATACACAATGCTGAAGAAGGTTCTCGACCCAAAACATCACCCAATTCCTTCTCTCCAGAGATGCTGCCTGTTCCGCTGAGTTACTCCAGCATTGAGTGTCTACCACATGGTTTTCTTTGGTTTCCTCCCACATTCCAAAGACGTGTGGGTTTGGAGAGTAATTGACTTCTGTAAATTCCCCCTAGTGTGTAGGATACGAAAGTGGGATAACATAGAACTAGTGTATGGGTGATCCATGATCAGCGTGGACTCAGTGGGCCGAAAGGCTTATTTCCATTTATTCACAAAATGCTGGAGTAACTCAGCAGGTCGGGCAGCATCTCGGGAGAGAAGGAATGGGTGACGTTTCGGGTCGAGACCCTTCTTCAGACTGATTCTGAAGAATCATTCTGAAGACCCATTCCTTCTCTCCCAACATGCTGCCTGACCTGCTGAGTTACTCCAGCATTTTGTGAATAAATCAATTTGTACCAGCATCTGCAGTTATTTTCTTATAGGCTTATTTCCATGCTATATCTCTAAATTAAACTAAAATAAACTAAATGTGTTGGTTTTGTGTGCATCTTCAGCATTTTAAAATCCAAATGCATCACAATATACCTTCAATTAGAAACTCTTTAAATACTGTGCAAGATTCACACTGAAACTGTTTATACATTGTGCTTGTGTTCTACTGATGGACAAGGCTTCCTTCGAATGTAATCGCTTTGTGCTTGTAATCGGTAGGGTTGCTTTGCTTTGTACATGTCTTTGGTAGGCTGTGTACATACCATATAAATAATTGGTCATTGTGAATGGAGGAACTCTACTTTAGAGAAACGTTCGATGGTTTTGCTGCGTTAAAGTTGTTGGTTTTCTGTATATAATGTTTTACTTGAGCGGATTAGTGACGAACCGTAAAAAAGGTGAAAGGTAAGTGTGCTTGTTCAGACAGGTAAATAGTGGTCTATCATGCTACTGGCAAGAAACAATTGTGAGTATGTAAATCATCTACACTGAATTACTCTATGGGATAATCTATAACTGTAAACATGGTTGTTGCTGCTGAAACATTTACTACTCATGAGGGATGTTGCACTGAGACCCTTTGCCTCTGCCAAAGATATATTTAACAGTATGGAGAAATTATTAGAACTACTCAGCAGGGCAGCTAGTATCCATGCAGAAATACAAGTCAATCAGTCAAAATTTCAGCTCAAATACAAAGCATCAAAGAAGGGTCCGAATCATCGGCCTGACTAATTCTGGTTTCTCCACAGATACTGCCAGACCTGGCGAGTATTTCCTCCTATGCTGGCGGCACGCTGGCGCAGTGATAGAGTTGCTGCCTTACAGCGCCAGCGACATGAGTTCGATCCTGACTACGGGTGCTGTCTGTTCGGAGATTGTACATTCTCCCCGTAACCGCTTGGGTTTTCCTCCCACACACCAAATATGTACAGGATTGTAGGTTAATTGGCTTTGGTAAAGATTGTAAATTGTCCCTGCTGTGTAGGATAGTGCTAGTGTTTGGGGATCGCTCATCAGTGCGGACTCGATGGGCGATAGGGCCTGTTTCCGCACTGTTTTTCGAAACTAAACTAAACGAAACTATTATCTAATTTTTGCTTTCATTTTTCCAGTATCTGATATAGTTCTCATTTGTTGGTTGCATCAGTGTTTATTGATCCCCATTTTATCATTGAAGGCCCCTTGCATGTTAGTATTTTTATAATAAATAATGTTGCAATTTCACTTCCGGGTATGTATAATTATTGATCCTTGTTCCCTTTTCTTCTGAAAGTGGCGATTGTTGATGCTCAGGTAAAATCCACCAGTGCTAAACACCGTCCAGGATATGTTCCCGGTATAATTTTTACGGGAGTGAGACGGTAAATATTGAGAAGCTACAATTTAAATGCAGAGGGGTTGTTTCAACAACTTGGGCCGGTACTAAAACAGAATATACCTACTGAACAGGAGGGATTTAAATGAGATGAATCCTCCACATCGATCAATCACAACTTGGGTACATGCTGCATAATTAACTCTGCTAATTACAAATACACATTAAGCATGCCATCTTAGCAGCCCTTGCAGTTACAAGTAAATACACTAAATAAACAGTTTTATCAATCATGTGTACATACTAAGTACAATATGTAAGAAAACGTAATTACAAGTGCACACGGAGTACGGCAGCAGTCATGAATTCGCAATCGGCTCTTGAATCTTGGCTGGTAAAGATGTTCTTTACCTCAACAGGCTCTGCTCACTGAGTTCACAGCAGTGCTTCCACTATTGACATCGGCTAAGCCAACACAAATCTAAGGAAGAGGTCAGGTTGCAGATCTTGCTATCTGAGACTGCAGTGTACCCCCGCCACAAAACAGAAACAACCCAGCAGTGCTTCGTTCACCGTTCCTGACCTAGTCCAAAAGCACTTCACACCCAGCAATGTGCGGTTGACGTTGAGTCATTGTTGTAATGAAGGCATCATGATAGTCAGTTTATGGAGTCACAGTCAGACAACATGGAAACAGGCCCTTTGGCTCAACTCACCCATACCAACCATCTTGCAGGACAGTGATGCAAGATGTCCAACTTATCCATACCAACCATCTTGGTTGGCATGGATAAGTTGGACATCCTGCATCACTGTCTATATCGCTCAGTTCCCTTTCTCCTAACTAGACTGAAGAAGGGTCTTGACCCAAAACGTCATCCATTCCTTCTCTCCAGAGACGCTGCCTGACCCGCTGAGTTACTCCAGCATTTTATGATACCTTAGACTTGAGTCCGCAGTCAAGTACATTATTCCTTCTTTGATAGTACATGCGTTATGCATGTAAAAGCTCCCAAATTACTGTCAGCAATGGTACTTTGTCATAGAGTTAGACAGCATGTAAATGGACCCTTTAAACCACTGAAGAAGTGTCTCGACCCGAAACGTCACCCATTCCTTCTCTCCAGAGATGCTGCCTGTCCCACTGAGTTACTCCAGCTTTTTGTGTCTACCAAATATTAATCGCCCATTTACACTAATCCTACATTAATCCCCCTTTATTTTCCCCACATTCCCATCAACTCTCCCAGATTCTATAATTTACCCAACACACTGGAGATAATTTACAGTCGCCAATTTGTGTGACTTTTTGCAACATACCACAGTCCACCACCTTACAGTATTTTAATGAAAACCGTTATTTTAATGCAAACTTTAACTACCTTTTTTTAGGTAACGTCTGTTGATAAACGGAGAAGAAGAATTTGACAGAACTGTGTTAAATATTCATAAAGTATGATTTTAATAATAAATGATTTGCTTGTTTAAGGCAATACCCCTCAAAGTTCTTTCCAATTCCTGGTTTCCTATGGAGACAATTATAGGAAAGGAAGCAACAGGCAGGAACGAGGGTGTTTTTCATTGGCAATTTAGGTGGTGGATTTACAGTTTTTGTTCCCTTGGTATTGGGGATGCACCTGGATTTCATTTAACACCTTTGCATGGAGATTTGGTTGAGATTGGCAATTAAACTTTGCTCCAATTAACACTTCATCACACACTGCCCCAAATACCAACACTTTATGTTGCTATAATCCTCTAACTCCAACGTATCATGCCTGAAATTCTTTGACTCCACTCCGCATGATGATTGATGCTTCAGATCCTGTCAAAGTATCCAAAGGCAGGACACATGCAGTATATTTGAGGAAGGACATTCTTGCTGTTGAAGGCGTGCAGCGTGGGTTCACCACGTTAATTCCCGGGATGGCGGGACTGTCATATGATGAAAGAATGGAGCGACTGGGCTTGTATACACTGGAATTTAGGATGAGAGGGGATCTTATAGAAACATATAAAATTATTGAGGGATTGGACACTCTAGGTGCAGGAAACATGTTCCTGGTGTTGGGGGGAGTCCAGAACCAGGGGCCACAGTTTAAGAATAAGGTGTAGGCCATTTAGAACTGAGATGAGGAAAATCCTTTTCACACAGAGAGTTGCCAATTTGTGGAATTATCTGCCTCAGAAGGCAGTGGAGGCCGATTCACTGGATGTATTCAAAAGAGAGTTAGTGAGAGTTCTTAGGGATAGCGGAATCAAGGGATATGGGGAGAAGGCAGGAACGGGATACTGATTGTGGATGATCAACCATGATCACACTGAATGGCGGTGCTGACTCGAAGGGCCGAATGGCCTACTCCTGCATCTATTGTCTCTGTATTTATGTATCTATGTAAACTCAAGTCTTGCAGTGGTTTGAATTGAATTGAATTGAATTGAATTGAATAAATGTTATTAGCCAAGTATGTATACATACAAGGAATTTGCCTTGGTGCTTTGCTCGCAAGTAACAACACGATATACAATGAACAATTAAAAATAAAACATTATAATTTATAATGTTTGCAATGGAGTTAAGTATCGGGCATGTAACGTTTGTCTTCTCAAGCCTTGAGAACTATTTCCACCCTTCTCTACCCCCACTTGACTCATCTGCCAGTTAACTCCTCCTCGTCTGTATCCACTATCACCCAGTCTGAAGAAGGGTCTCGACCCAAAACATCACCTATGCCTTTTCTCCAGAGATGCTGCCTGACCCGCTGAGTTACTCCAGCATTTTGCGTCTCTCTTCAGTGTAAACCATTATCTGCAGTTCCTTCCTTCACCAGTCACTTGCGAGCTCTTGCCTTCATCTCTTCGGAACTGCCTTTTCCCGTCTACTCCATCAATCTGACCCAAAAAGTCGACTTTGAATCTCCCTCCACAGATGCTGCCTGACCAGCTGAGTTCCTGGAGCAGCTTGTTTTTTGCCCCTCTTCCACCGAGGCCCGAGCTAAAGTTCTACCTAGTTTTTAACAAATTTCTAACTGAAGAGAATTTCTTCTTGATACTGAAATCCATCCCCATCTCCTGTCACTGTCGCCTCCTGTTCCTCACTCCCTGCTTCATTGTACTGCCACTCCTTGCCAAAGAGGTTACATCATCGTCCGTGTAACCCACCCTCTGCACTTGCATTTGTGGTCAGGACAACAGCAAGATGCCTTCTCAACAACTTGATTGAAGAACCCATGTTGAGCTATGCAGAGTCGAAACCAGGATGTTTAACCAGGGCAGTCAATACAAAAACAATCACATTTATCAATTAAAATAAAGAGAATGGAAAAGAATTGGGATCAACAGGGAGAGGTTAAAAGGTATCCAAAGTTTATAACCAGGAGGTGCGCCCCTCTGAACATATAAAAGCAATTTTTCAGTACTGCTGTAGCTACTTGCGAATAAGTATAAGCACCATTTTATAAAAATCATTGACATTTATGTTTAAGCTTTAGTAATTTCTGATGTGCCTGGTGGATTATCCATGGGGTGGGAACATTAACTTCACGACATTTGTAGATTTAAAGAGTCATGGATCAGTCTGAAGAAGGGTCTCGACCCGAAACGTCGCCCATTCCTTCTCTCCTGAGATGCTGCCTGACCTGCTGAGTTACTCCAGCATTTTGTGAATAAATACCTTTGATGGAGAGATACAATACAGAAACATCCCTATGATCCTCTGAGTCAATGCTAATCCTCGATCAGCCATTTACGCTAATCCTAATTTGATTTTTTTTTTAAAATTCTCCCCACACTCACATCAACTTCCCCCAGTTTCTATCATTTACTCATACAGTAGAGCTAATTTACCATTATCAATTAATCTACCAACCCACATGTTAATGGGATGTGGGATAAAACTAGAGCACGTGGAGTGAATCCATGGGATCACAGGGAGAATGTGCAAGCTCCACAAAGTCAGCACCTCAGGACATGATGAAACTCTGGAGTCTAACACGGTAAGGCAGTGGCTCCAGGAGCTGCAGCAATATGCTGCCCTTTAACCTACTAATGACAATAGACAATAGACAATAGACAATAGGTGCAGGAGTAGGCCATTCAGCCCTTCGAGCCAGCACCGCCATTCAATGCGATCATGGCTGATCACTATCAATCAGTACCCCGTTCCTGATCACAGACATCACCAAAGGACGGGATTAAATTTGAGTATCTTGCGTTGTGATGCAGTGCTCACATCTTTGGGAAATGGGAAAAAACCAGAGCACTCAGAGCAATTCCAGCTGGTCACATGAGGAACATGCAGACTGCACACAGACATCACCAAAGGACGGGATTAAATTTGAGTATCTTGCGTTGTGATGCAGTGGCTCTTCTAGCTGCATCAGTGTGCTGCCCTAGATTCATTTTTTTCAGGACGTGGCCTTTATGTGTAAAGTCTGCTTTTGTTGTTCATCCCAGATTTTTCATGTGCAGGTGATGGTGAAACAGCTTCTTGAGCTGCTGTACCCCATCTGACTGGATCAGGATTTGCAGCTTGTGAACCTAGCAACAATGAAAAAAGTGCAGTTAATTTCTAAGTCATGATGGTGCATGGCTTGTGGAGAATGGAAGTTGCATTCCCATATCCTTGCGGCCTGGTCCATATTGGCAGTAGATTTGGAAGGTGTTACTGGGGGAACCTAAGAAAGTAACTCCAGTTAGTTTTGTAATGGATAAACACTGAAGCCACGTCTTGTGCTGACGGAGGGAATGATGTTTCAGGAGGTGAATGTGTTGCTAATCATTCAAACTACTACCACCTCGCTGAGTTTCTAGCTTGAGTCTCAGTGAGATACTAGCATATCTGAGGGCAGTGGAGGCCAATTCTCTGAATACATTCAAGAGAGAGCTAGATAGAGCTCTTGAGGATAGCGGAGTCAGGGGGTATGGGGAGAAAGCAGGAACGGGGTACTGATTGAGAATGATCAGCCATGATCACATTGAATGGCGGTGCTGGCTCGAAGGGCTGAATGGCCTACTGCACCTATTGTCTATTGTCTATTGTCTATAAACAAACCTGTATGGATCAGATCAACATTGGAGGATGACTTGGGGTTTCAATGTTTGAATTTGTGTGAGGACATTGGAAGGCGATGTTTAATTTACTCAATATTGCTGAAGGCTAATAGTCTTAACCTAAAAAATGGGCCATAATGTCACCATACTGCTTCAAATGGGGACACAGAATACCCATTTGGCAGATGTGAAGGCTTACAGTTAAGCAACATCAGATGTCTGTTATGTTTGATCTAGTGATTCCTTGCAAGAGCGAATCAATAATTGATGACATTGTTGCTGGCGCATTTATCAGAAGACAATTCCTCTCTCAATGTTGCGAGAAGTGTTTTTGAACTCTGCCTAAGTTAGGTATAGGAAAAGAAGAATGCGCTCACATAATGCATTCATTTTGCAAGCTAACCTGAAGCTGAAGTTTGATTGAATCCTTGAATCAGTAAAGCCAATGCTACATCCTGACTGGAGTTCAGTTGCCCTGGGTGCAAGCTGACATTGGTTAATATAGAGCCCATATGTATGTGACCATGAAAATGGCTTAACTCAGTTACTTTTTTTAATTCCAATATAATTAATCTCGTCAAAATTAGATTATCTATTTAATCCAAGAGATTTAGGTAGTTGGAAACAGCTTTGCACAAATGAAATGCGATGCCTGGGTCAAACATATCTTTAGATTTTTCATGAACTGTTTCTCTTAAGTTACACTGTAATGTGGTCAATGGCTGACATAACACATCTTTTCTTGCGATACCTAATATTTTCTTTATCTGGAAATGGTTCTGAATGTTGAGCTCATTTTTCACAGCCAACGTACTGGTTTGTGGCAATGGTGGTGGATTTCTGCAGAAGAATTTGGCATTTATAGGGTTAAGAATATTTGTCGCTGGACTGAAAGCTTATTACACCTTTCCCAGATAACCCTAAGCAGCATCTTAATGAATCCCATATCACAGGATTTACAGGAAGGATTTGTTAAGATGTCAATGTGCCAGAGTCTCTGAAATGGACCAGCTGTCTCCTAATGGTGAACAGCTTGAAGTGGTCACTTCTATTTCCATCTTACCAGCACAGCAGTCAACAGTAGTGTTGATTAAGCAGGCCAGAGTCCAAGGCCTGTGTAAAACATAACAAAGAGAGACTTCTACCAGGGAAAAAAATAACAAACGTCTGCTGCAGAGTAGGCTGATGCCTAAGTGAGCCCTTTTTCACTCTACTCTCTCTCCACAAAGTGTAATTCTAACAAGGCTATCACATGAAACGATTCAAGGGCAACTTGTTGTGAAGTCCCTTTGCCCTCATCCTCCATCAAAATAAATAAAAAATCCCCCCAAAAATCTTACTTTTGAGCGGAATTTGTGTTGTGTAGTGTTCCATAATCACAGAAAAGCAAAGAGTTCACTGATTTGATTGGCCTCAGTGCCGCAGTTCAACCTCGGGAGAAATGGCCTTTAACTGCATTCTGATTGAAATTTGTGTGTCCCTTCAATGATTGTTTTCCTTAAAATGTAAAATTTATTCTTTCAGCAAAAATATGTGGCGTCTCAGCATGGCTTTTGGCAGTGGCGGGGGAGGGAGGGAAGTGAGGTGGGAGGAAGAGAGAGAGAGGCTCGCACAGATGGATGAACACGGGGAGAAGGAGAGCGAAAGAAAGATGACGTTTCTGCTGATTTGCTTCTGTCAGAAAAGTAGAAAATGTGAAGATAAATCCGATTTAAGACAATTGGGTGAGGAGGAAGTGAAAAAAAAAAGCCCACTAAGTGCAGCTTGTTTTTTTCCAAGCAGGGAATCCTAGTTAAATCCCAGGATTTAGTCTGGGCCCATATTGGTTCCAGCAGAGCCTGGTAAAGTTAATTAAGGGTGAGTAATGGAGCATTTTCTCTCCAATGATATCTGTGACAGAACAAAGCTGTCTGAGTCTTGTGAAGCAAAATTTGAGCTGAATGAGTATTTATGTGATCAGCTCTGAAGGGGCAGCTCACGATAGAGCAGAGATTCATCAATCAATCCTACTGCCGATGTAACACTGGGAAATTGGTCTATCAGGAAGACTATGCCCCCCTCCCCCATTTTCGTTCTATTCAATCATCCCTTAGGCTGAAATGCTTCTCTTTAACTTTGCCTCCAAACACCTTAAGGGTCAGCAAAAAAAAAGGACCAGCTAGAGCTTGAAAGCCTATAACAACACTGAGACATGATGCCTGCATCGGATATTACTCTTCATTGATAACCTCTTTAAGTGTATGCATAAACAAAGCATTAATACCTGTCATCAAATTAATATATTCTTACAGGGGATTATACTGTAGACCCAGCTGTCTAATAAGTCCACCGTGAAACAAATTGAAATGTGGGGTGTGGAGGTGTAGATTCTTGCTTAGGGTCCAACTCTGATCAAATACTGAGCACTCAGTGTCTGATTGTATGGGAGGAGGGAACCAAATGGAAGAAAATCACACGGCAAATCAGCCACTTATGCATCCTTCAGTGATCAGCTTTGAGAACATCAGCAACCAAATGTATAAATTAAATTGAATGAAAATGAGCATTCCGGGGTGGAACTACCATTAAATAAATAAAGACATCTGTACACATTGGAGAATCCAGTATTTGGATTTTGAATATTTAGTCCTAGAACCTGTTTTTATTTCTCTCATTGTTTCTGCGATCCGAACTTTGTATCCAATGATTCAATTCAATTCAATGGTATCACAAATTGCTGGAGTAACTCAGCAGGCCAGGCAGCATTTAGGAGAGAGGGAATGGGTGACGTTTCAGGTCGAGACCCTTCTTCAGACTGATCTCGACCCTAAACATCACCCATTCCCCCTCTCCTGGATGCTGCCTGGCCTGCTGAGTTACTCCAGCATCTTGTGATACCTTCGATTTGTACCAGCATCTGCAGTTATTTTCCTTCACAATTCAATTCAATGATACTTTATTGTCGCATGTACCTCCGGACAGAAAACTGCTTTGTTTTGCATACAGCCTGGTAAAATCATGTAGTATCCCTTACCCAGGCAGTGCACAATGTCGCCATCTTTGGCACCGACAAAGTTACAAAAGTTCCATAAGGTACTGTCAAGTAAAGGCAACTTTGGGAGCATGGAGCATTTTTCAGAGTGTTTCTTACCTTCAGGATGGGGTGGAATGAATGTGAATGACAGTGCATTACTAATCTATATTCTGCAAGAACCAAAACGTAATCTATTGTGAAGGCAAAGTTCATACACTTAAGAGGAATATACAATGTAATGTACACAGTTTAGCAGGACCACATACCATAAGTGCTGATGAAAGTGGTGATATACACAGGCACAAATTATATACTTAGGTAAATACATCCACGATGTTTACCAAGCCCTTTGTTCTACTAACCAAAATCTAGTCTGCAATCCTGGAATGAGTAAATTCTGTTTGACATTTCCTGCATCCCTTATCAGAGATTTGCCACAAAGTTGGGATATTGATTATAAAATTATCACTGAGGTATTTCAGTGTTTTTTTTCCCCGTGTAATTGAGGATGTGCAGACCAAAGTAAGAGTGGTTATGTGCCCCAAGAGCACAGAAAGTTGATTTGAAGATCTGTCATTGATCTTCTCTGTAAGATGTACTCACACCTGGCTGAGCTCAACCAGTGACAGGCTTGTTACTTTTCTGTATACTTAGAAGTCAGCAGGACATATTTTACTTTAGACTTTACTTTAGATCTTAGAGATACGGTGCGAAACAGGTCCTTCAGCCCACCGAATCCGCGCTGACCAGCGATTACCCTGTACACTACACATGAGGGACAACTTATAAAGTTTACTAAAGCCAATTAACCTACAAACCTATACGTCTTTGGAGAGGAAACCAGAGCAGCCATAGAAAACCCACGCGATCACAGGGAGAAGGTACAAACTCCATACAGACAGCATCAGGAGCAGGATTGAACCCAGGTCTTTGACGCTGTAAGGTAGAAACTCGACCGCTGCACTACTGTGCCATGCTTTCTCTTCCAATTTTCACTTCTTCCTCGTGGTAAATTGCCTCTCTCTCTGCACCACACACATGCACTTCACCATGTTCCTAGATCTCTGAAAACCCATTGTTATTTGATAAACCATGGTGACTTGAATCCTCTTGAACTCTTGTAGACAATAGGCAATAGGTGCAGGAGTAGGCCATTCGGCCCTTCAAGCCAGCACCGCCATTCAATGTGATCATGGCTGATCATTCACAATCAGTACTCCGTTCCTGCCTTCTCCCCAAATCCCTTGGCTCCGCTATCTGTAGAGGCAAAACCTACTTCTATTCGGCAATAAAGACACAAAGTGCTGCAGTGAATCAACAGGTCAGGCAGTATCACTGGAGAACATGATCAGGTGATGTTTCAGGTCAGAACCCTTCTTCAGACTGATTTTATGGGCCGGGAAAGAAAGCTAGAAGAGGGGAGAGGCAGGACAAAGCATGGCAAGTAATAGGTGAGCACAGGGAAGGGAGGTTTCTTTGAATGGTCCCTGGCTAAAATCAGGAACTATCATGGTGCAACACCTTGTACCGAAGATCTATTGTTGCCTTGCACCTTCTGCATAAAGTGTTTAACCTTCTGCAAATGGCAAAGAGAAACCCCCTGATCATGAATTTCTGTAGCAAGTTATGGATGGACTAAATGACTAGTATTTCATGCAACAGCATTTGTACAGCAAATACAACAATACAAATGACTTGTATTTCATGCAACAGCATTTGTACAATACTGGAGATTTGAGGAACTGCAGATGCTGGAATCTTGATTAAAACACAAATGGCTGGAGTAACTCAGCAAGTCAGCCAGCATCTCTGGAGGACATGGAAGATACAACACCAGCAGCTAATGAGTTAGAGGTAGGGCATGACCCATGCCTCACTGTAAACAATCTTTTATAAAACAGGTAAAACCTATGGATTTGGAACAAAAGGGTTTCTTGACGAGTAATGGCGTCAAAGGCTACAGGGAGAGGACAGGAGAATGGGGTTGAGAAGGAAAAATAAATTAGTCATAATCGAATGGCAAAACTGATTCAATGGGCAGAATGCCCTAATGCTGTCTAAGGTGAGAGGGGGAAAGTTTAATAGAGATATGTGGGGCATGTTTTTTACACTGAGTGATGGGGCCTGAAACACATTGCCAGGGGTGTTGGTGAAGGCAGAGAGTGGTGTTTAAGAGGCTTTTGGATAGGAACATGGAAATGCAGGGAATAGAGGGATATGAGATTGGTTTAATTGGCATCATGTTCGGCACAAACATTGTGGGCCGAAAGGGACAATTCCTGTGCTGTATTGTTCTATGTTCTATGTCGAAGTCAGAATATTGGCCGATCAATTATCCCTCCATTTCTCAAACATTAGGCCTCTCACCTGTAAAATGTTATTTCTGGTGCAAGTGCAGTCTTGCGATCTTGACACTATTGGTTCCAGTATTTTCATCCAGTAGTAACATTTTTTCAATAGGAAATGCAAGAGACTGCAGATGCTGGAATCTTGAACAAAAAACATAGTGCTAGGCGGGAACCGAGCAGGTCAGATAGCATCTGTGGAAGGAAAAGGACAGAGGAAACCTTTCTTCAGACATTTTTCTAAACTGATTCCTTGGATCATCTGATATAATAAGCATGTTTTGGTTATCACCACTTAATTCTTGAGTATTTAACGCCAAAACCAGCAGATTCGGAGATGGCTTTCCCATGAGTGTGTGTCACAATCCACATGCTGATAAGTCGTATTCTTTAACAGGGTTAATGAATACTTCAGAATTAAAAAGCTTACATCTCTTCGAGCACAACTGAGCCCAAGATGTATGAGTGCTGCACTCATGAGTCCTACAATTTAGGCGATGAATTCTCCCTAATTTAACAGAGCACTCTGCACGTTCTTATCCATGATTTATTTTATTTCGTACTTACTGTCTCAACTCAAGATTTGTTATGAATAGTAAAGTTACACAAATGCCCAAGTTAGCCAATTCGTTTATATGCATTTTTACCTATCGTATACTTCAGCTCTTAAGAGTATGGGCAGTAACATCAGCTAGGTCTTAACCTATGCATTAATAAATTGACTGCTTCCTGTCTGACTGAAAGAGGCAGAGGAGTCCTGTCAAACAATTCGAAATCTAATACACTCTGGTCTTTCAGACTGTCCATTTCATGTACACACTCTTGAGGCATGAAGTTTGAGAGGCTTCCCTCTCTATAAACAATCTGATGTGAATGGTGAAATTACTTGCAGATTCATCCCTTTAAGGAAAAGCTTGAGTTGTGAAAAAGGATAAAGTTGAATGTTCAGGCTTAAACTAACGTGGACTTCCTGACAGTAAGGAATGCTTTAAACAGACGTTGCATGGTTACAGATAGCAGCCGCAACAACAACACGTTGCAGTCAAAGAATGGCTTCTCATGAAATAAACAGCCAGAGGTACTTACACAGGGTGAATGTTTTAGTGCAGATATAATTCCAGGGTTTAACACATGATATTCGCTCAAAATTGGTAATATGCAGTAGTGAAAATTAACACAGGCACACAATATTGAAATGTGTAAGGAAAAAAACTGCAGATGCTGGTTTAAATCGGAGGTAGACACAAAATGCTGGAGTAAATCTGCGGGTCAGTCTGAAGAAGGGTCTCGACCCGAAACGTCACCCATTCCTTCTCTCCCAAGATGCTGCCTGTCCTACTGAGTTACTCCAGCATTTTGTGTCTACCTTCAATATTGAAATGTGGTGCTCAACCTTGCAATATTGAGGCTGACCAGGGTGAATGAATGTTCTCCCCCTCATATCCCCCTCAAGAATGGAGTGACTGGGCGTGTATACACTGGAATTTGGAAGGATGAGGGGGGGTCTTATAGAAACATAAAATTATTAAGGGATTGGACACACTAGATGTAGGAAACATGTTCCCAATGTTGGGGGAGTCCAGAACCAGAGGCCACAGTTTAAGAATAAGGGGTAGGTCATTTAGAACTGAGATGAGGAAAAACTTTTTCACCCAGAGAGTTGTGAATTTGTGGAATTCTCTGACTCAGAAGGCAGTGGAGGCCGATTCACTGAATGCATTCAAAAGAGAGTTCGAGAGAGCTCTTAGGGCTAGTGGAATCAAGGGGTATGGGGAGAAGGCAGGAACGGGGTACTGATTGTGGATGATCAGCCATGACCACATTAAATGGCGGTGCTGGTTCGAAGGGCCGAATGGCCTACTCCTGCACCTATTTTCTATGTATCCATGCATATCAACCAGAGGCAAGATGGCTTAAGTACAAAAACACAGGCAAAATCCAGCTTGGAGTAGATGGAGCATGTAACCTGCATGTCCATCCTCTTTGATTTCGGCAATGAATAGGTTATCATAGGCTGTAAAGACCTCAGGGGAGCCAGCGGTGACATATGTACATTTTATTCTTGCTGGCCTGAGAGACGCAGGAATGCTAAAGACCTTTAGGTCTTTTTGAGGATTGGGTGGATTTCCTGTCTTGTAGCCCCAAACCTGTCCTCAGCTCAACATCGGGTGTGAGTGATTTTCCACATTACCAGGATTAGGAGCTGCCATTTGACTGCAGCAGTGCACCAGAAATCTTTACTGAAGGCTCTCTGCCTATATTTAATTCAATGCTCATAATGGTCAGCCCTCAGCTTTACAACTTTTTGAGCTGCTGTAATTTCCCTTTTGTTCATAGAACAATAGACAATAGACAATAGACAATAGGTGTAGGAGGTGGCTATTCGGCCTTTCGAGCCAGCACCACCATTCAATGTGATCATGGCTGATCATTCTCAATCAGTACCCCGTTCCTGCCCCATACCCCCTGACTCTGCTATCATTAACTCTATCTAGCTCTCTCTTGAAAACATCTAGAGAATTGGCCTTCACTACCTTCTGAGGCAGAGAATTCCACAGATTTACAACTCTCTGACTGAAAAAGTTTTTGCTCATCTCCGTTCTAAATGGCCTACCCCTTATTCTTAAACTGTGGCCCCTGTTTCTGGACTTCCCCAACATTGGGAACATGTTTCCTGCCTCTAGCGTGTCCAATCCCTTAATAATCTTATATGTTTCGATAAGATCCCCTCTTCATCCTTCTAAATTCAAGTGTATACAAGCCTAGTCGCTCCAGTCTTTCAACATACGACAGTCCCGCCATTCCGGGAATTAACCTAGTGAACCTACGCTGCATGCCCTCAATAGCAAGAATATCCTTCCTCAAATTTGGAGACCAAAACTGCACACAGTACTCCAGGTGCAGTCTCACTAGGGCCCTGTACAACTGCAGAAGGACCTCTTTGCTCCTATACTCAACTCCTCTTGTCATAAAGGCCAACATGCCATTAGCTTTCTTCACTGCCTGCTAACTTTAAGTGACTGATGAACAAGGACGCCCAGATCTCTTTGTACTTCCCCATTTCCTAACTTGACACCATTCAGATAATAATCTGCCTTCCTGTTCTTACCACCAAAGTGGATAACCTCACATTTATCCACATTAAACGGGATCTGCCATGCATCTGCCCACTCACACAAGCTGTCCAAGTCACCCTGCATCCTCATAGCATCCTCCTCACAGTTCACACTGCCTCCCAGCTTTGTGTCATCTGCAAATTTACTAATGTTACTTTTAATCCCTTCATCCAAGTCATTAATGTATATTGTAGCACATGGAACGGTACAGCACAGGAACAGGCCCTTCGGCCCATAATGTCTGTGCCGAGCATGATTTAATGACCAACTCTCAACTGCCCTCACATAATCCATACCCCTCCATTCCCTGCATATCCATTTAATTATCCAAAAGTCTCCTTAATGCCGCTATCGTGTCTGCCTCCACCATCACCCCTGGCAGCACGTTCCTAGCACCCACCACCCCCGTGTTTAAAAAAAAACGCCCCGCACATCTCCTTTGAACTTTGCCCCTCTAACCTTAAAGCTACGTTCCCTAGTATTTAATTTTCCCATTCTGGGAAAAAGGTTCTGCTTGTCTACCCCTTCTATGCCTCTCATACTTTTATATACTTCTATCAGGTCTACCCGCAATCTCCGGAGTTCCATGTTCAGTTTCAAATGACTATTCCTTATCTCACATTCGTACTTCTTTAGACTCAAATTACTTCCCTCCCTCCTTTTTTTTCTGCCTCTCGTGTTTCAAGTCTATCTTCCCTCTCCCCTCCTTTTCCCCAGCTCTTTCTGCTGCCTTCTTCCTTCTCGTATTCCCTGACTCCCCTCCTCGGTTTTCCTGTCTGGCTCTATCCCTCTTCGTGCCACTTTCTCCCTTTTCTTGCGCCCACCTCCCTCTGCTCCACTCCACATATTCTCCTTCCCTTGATTTACAGCGCATGTTAAGTGCCAGAGTCCCAGAATACACATTATTGAGGCAAATGTTCACTCTCGCTAAGTGGAG
The DNA here is from genome assembly GCF_053455715.1 of Rhinoraja longicauda. Taxonomy (NCBI): domain Eukaryota; kingdom Metazoa; phylum Chordata; class Chondrichthyes; order Rajiformes; family Arhynchobatidae; genus Rhinoraja; species Rhinoraja longicauda. Next base: position 10,402,725 of record NC_135965.1, on the reverse strand, counting down.
CACTCGGCAAGTGTGTCGGCCGGAAGGCTTTTGAAAGGAAATCAAGGAGCCAGCCCTAATTCTGAAATGGATTCAAAATCAGAAACATGGTTTTTTGAGGAGCAAGTTTAAAAGCAAGGGACTGGGGGGGGGGGGGGGGGGGGAATCCTCAAACACAGGGTTGTTTGACAACTCCTGAATGATGTTGTTTAAAGTGAGTGAAACTTGGGCCCACAAATGCAGACGTAGGGCAAGAGGTGAATGAGCAGGAATGACGAATCGTCGGAGTGGGCTCCTGTCGTTGTAGTGCAGAGCAGTGAATCTGCCTGTTCAAATAAACTCTCGTTGGCAGTACCAGCTTCCAGAGGCCCCGCTGCCAATCTGTGGTGCTGCCTGGCCGCCCCGCATGCTTGTGAGTAGATTGAGCTACCTTGTTTCCTGTGGCGAGGAGCTCACACAATTGGCTGCCTGTACTCCCCTGCACTTTTCAGCACCACTTTGGGAGCTGAGGCTTCCACTCGTGTCGAGCTGACACCCAAAATCTCCGCCCAAAAAGTAAAAACTGCGAGAACAGAAGGACTGCACTGAGCTTAAATGGGAAGAGAGTGCTGAAACAAGTATGGATCTGAAGAAGTCACCTATCCATGTTCCCCAGAGATGCTGTCTGACCCGCTGAGTTACTCCAGAATTTTCTGTCCTTTTGTGTAAACCAGCATCTGCAGTTACCTTCTTTCTACGTTGATTTGAAGCCTATTGTTTGGGGTTGCAACTATAAACAACATAATTAAAATGCCGAATTTTGGGGGTTTTTTTAAAGGAAGGGGTGGCACAGTGGAGCAGTAGTATAGTTGCTGCCTTACAGTGCCAGGGATGTCGGGGTCCATCCTGACTTCGGGTGCTGTCTGCACAGAGTTTGTACGTTCTCCCTGTGACCTCATGGGTTTTCTCTGGGTGCTCCGGTTTCCTTCCACACTCCAAAGACGTACAGGTTTGTCGGTTAATTGGCTTTTGTAAATCGTCCCTAGCATGTGGGTAAAAACTAGTGTGCAGGTGATCACTGCCCGGTGTGGGCTCGGTGGGCCGAAGGGCTTGTTTCCATGCTGTATCTCTAAAGTAAACTAAACTAAACTAGAATCACCAGATTCATGTTCACAAAGTAAGTTGCTATTTATCACTGTCAAAATTTAAATTTTCTTTGATAAAATGTCTTCCTGTCCAAGAAACCTTCCCATCCATAGAGTTTGATTGTCAATTCTTTCCCAGCCTGTTATACCTGTGCCCAGCTGGTTGGCCTATGTACTGAAATGTTTGTTCTCTATGAGACAAATCGAGGATAATTCACTACCCCAGCACGAGTGTTTCCTTAAAACAAAACTGACAGGGATTGACTGATGGAAAAAGCAGAGGAACAATTTCTTTTGTGTGAATTCTTTTGTACTCTTTGTGCTGCAGCTGGAGTTTGAGAAAGGAAGAGTTTCCACTTCAGGTACCAGATGACATCTTTAAATTTTCCCATGATAATGTTTTAATTCATTTACAAGATACAGCATGGAAACAGGCCCTTCAGCCCACTGAGTCCACGCCGACCATCGGACACCAGTGCTATGTTATCCCACTTTCACTTCCACTTCCTACACACCAGGGGCAATTTATAATGGCCAAATGACCTACAAATCTGTACGTCTCTTGGTTTTGGGAGGCAGAGGAAACCATCGCGGTCACAGGGAGAACGTGCAAACTCCACACAAGCAGCATCCGAAGTCAGGATTGAACTCGGGTTTCTGGCGCTGTGAGGTAGCAGTCCCCCAATGAGGCATAATTCCAAATAGCATGAAACTCCTGCTAGGTAGCTAGAAAATCAGGCAAAATGTCAAACAAAAGTGGAGATGTAAGGGTCTGCAGATGTTGGAAACTTGAGCAAAGAACAAACTGCCGGAGGAACCCAGCAGGTCAGGCAGCATCTGTGGAGGGAAATGGACAGATGACGTTTTGGGCCAGGATCTTTCTTCAGGCCAATGGAGGAATGGGAAGAATAAGTGATGGATTGGAAAGAGGAGAAGAAAAGCGATCGGACAGGAACAAGTAAAAGATAAGTGGATCCAAAGAGGGCGAATTGATTAGAAACATAGAAAATAGGTGCAGAAGTAGGCCATTCAGCCCTTCGAGCCAGCACCGCCATTCAATATGATCATGGCTGATCATCCAAAATCAGTACCCCGTTCCTGCTTTTTCCACACCTCCCTTGATTCCTTGGTAGAAGGAATTGATTGGTGGAAGAATCAAGTAAGGGAGAGAAGGGTGGAGATAGTAACCAAGACGAGGTGATAAGTGGAGAAGACAAAAGGGTGCAAATGGTGGAATCTGATAAGGAAGGAAGATGGGGAGAGAAATGGAAAACCAGAGGGAGAGATGACGGGGAGATGGGAACAGGGGTGAAGAGGAAAAAAAGGGATACACAGAGTTTAGAGGGGTGGGAGATGAGTGGACGGAGGTGATGGATGAAAGGAAAGGAACTGGTTGCCGTAGGTGGGGGAGTGGAAAGAAAGGTGCGCAGGTGGAGGGGGATGGTCACCTGAAATTGGACTATTCAATGTTCATGCCGTTCAATTGTAAGCTAGTCAAGCAGAATATGAGGTTCTGTTATTCTAGTTTGTTTGTGGCTCCACTCTGGCAGTGGAGGAAGCCAAGCACACACAGATGGTATGGGAATGGGAAGGGGAATTAATACGGCCGGCAACCAGGAGCTCCAGCTGGCTCTGGCCGACACAATGCCTTGTTCCATAAAGCTGAAAATCGTCAAAAAGGTGGTGTTTGCTTAGCACTTTTCACACCCTACAGAGATAGACAGCAAGGAAACAAATGATCGGTCAATCAGGCATTTTCTGCCATGTGGTTTGAAGAATACAAGAATTGTCTGACTTAAGGAGACATCCTTTAGACTTTAGAGATACAGCTTGGAAACAGGCCCTTTGGCCCATCGAGTCCACGCCAGCCAGCGACCACCCTGTACACTAACACTGTACACGAGGGACACTTTGCAATTTTACCGAAGCCAGTTAACCTACAAACCTGTACATCTTTGGAGCACCGGGGTCAACTCAGACTGGTGACAGGGAGACCATACAAATTCCATGCAGACATCACCCATAGTCAGGATCTATCAGCTATCAGAATATCACCAATTAAGCCCATCAAGTCTGCCCGGGAAAGCGGAAAGTGCATCTGAAAGTGCAACTTGACACCAAGGTTGTAAAATGCACTAAGATTAACTGAGTAGATGAATGGACAAAACTGTGGCAAGTTTCAGTGTGGGCAAAGGTGAGGTCATCCATTTTGGACTGAAAAAATCTGGAATCAGGTGCTTCCTAAATAGAGATGAATCAAGAACAGAGTGATACTGAAAATAACCCAAAAGACTCGCGGAATGCTGGCTGTAATCAAGCGGATGAGAGGGCAGAAGGGCAATACTCTTCTGCAGCTCTACAAATCCCTGTTTAGACTGTGAGCTGTTGAAAGCACCACTATGTAGAACAATGCCGTGTCCTTGTGGGTTTATCAGGCTGACAAATACACTTGCAATTTCACAAACTAGGGTCGTGTTGCCTGGAGAGTAAGTGTTCAGAGATGGGTTGGCTGAAGTTTCCAAAGCATTAGGAGGATTGATGGAATATGCAGAGAGGCACTGTTTCTGTTCGTTGAAGTGTCCAGGACTAAAATCCAAGCTTTTCTGCAGTGAGGTGAAGAATCATTTCTGCAGGCAGAGGGTGGTGGAAATGCTTTCTGTAATCGCCAGTTGGTGCTGGTTCGCTGTTAACTTTTTATCTGATTGATACATATTTGTTAACTAAAAGTAATAAGGGATACTGAGCTAAACCAGACACATAGAAATAGGTCACAGATCAATCAGAATCTAAGTGAATGGTTAAACAGTCTTGGTCTAAATGGTCTGTTCCTTTTTCTATAATGCAGAATAATCATGTTCAGTTGAGCATGAGTTACCAAATCAATTATTTCACATAGATAGTTTTGACTGCAGGACATATCGTTAGTTTGATCCAATATTGTGTTATTACTAAAAATCATGCAGTTTTACATAAAGAAGAATTTTTAATCCAAATATATGTTCCTCACTTTTATAAAATGTCACTCTTAGTTTTAGAGTTAAGTTTCATGTTGCCACGTTTACCGAGGTACAGTGAAGAGTTTTGTTTTGCATTCTGTCTAATCAAATCAGATAATGCAACATATAAATGCAATCAAGCCAAACTCAGGTAAGCAGATGACACCACCACAGTGGGCTGGATATCAAATGATAATGATTCAGAGAACAGGAAGGAGATTGAGAACCTCATGACCTGTTGCCAAGACAACAACCTTTCCCTTAATGTCATCAAACCAAAGGAGATTGTGATCAACTTTAGGAAGCGAGGAGGTGCACACAACCCCATATACATGGAGGGCTTCAAAGTAGAGATGGTTAAAAGCTCCAAGTTCTTAGAAATAAATATCTTCACCAATTTGTCCTGGACCAGGCACGTCAAAGTAATGGCCAAGAAAGCACATGAATCCATCTACCTCCTTAGAAGGCTTAGAAAGTTCGGCATTTCCCCAACAATCCTCACCAACTTCCACAGATGCGCTGTAGAAAACATTTTAGCAGAAAGCATGGCTTGGCAACAGCTCCATCCAAGAGTGCAAGAAATTGCAGAGAGTTGTGGATGTAGCCCAGACCATCACGCAAACCAACCTCCCTTCCATCTAAACTTCACTCTGCCTCGGCAAGGCTGCCAGCATAATCAAGGACTAGTCTCACCTCGGTCACTCCCTCTTCTCCCCTCTCCCATCAGGCAAGAGGTACGGAAGTTTGAAAACGCATATCTCTAGATTCAGGGATAATTATCAGGCAACTGAAACTAATCAAAGAATAATAAGATATATAACAAATTAGCTTATCATCCTTGCTCTGCAAACATGCAAATTATTGATAGAAAGCTACATCAAAATCATATGTGCTTCACATAAGATAAATCATTTACAGCTTTCTGATATGCTCCAATATAAAAAATAAGAAAAAGCTAACCCACTGACTTCCCTGCAATGACAAAGCTCTTTTAAATACTGCTCTTGGTTTCATTTGGGCTGCACTGGAAGAAGCTCCATATATCAAATCGTTGCTTTGTTAGCATAATGGAACTCGGATTTTAAAAGATTAACCTGGTTCTAACACATCCCAGATTAGATTTTCTTACATCGAATGGATTCATTAAATGGCTCCATGTTGCACACAATGAAGGCCTTAAAGACTTGTACGATATAATATCTTGCTCTGAGCCAGCGCAGAGCCCAGTGTGAAAGCTGTGGTTACAACCTCCCCAGTTTCCGACTGGATGGTATAGCTTTTGAATGGCCTGACTGGAAGTCTCTCAAACTGATGCTGGACCACAAAACCCTGGCTTGTCCTCTTTTGTTATAACGACAATACCTATTATGGCATTCAGTAAATTTTCATTGTCAACGAGAAATACCAGTGTTTCAATTGCAATCCCACCCTTCCCCTGACCTAATCTGCTTACATTTGGTTGGCAACTTACAAACATCGAACATGTTAGTTTATTGCCATGCTAAATTCATTTTCTTTTTTTTTTGTTTGCTCGATGTAACATGGTTGAACTTGTAATCAGATTTTTCCAACATGATTAGCTAATTACCAAAGTGGCACCGAACTACCCTCTGCTTGGTAGACATGTCTGTGTGAAGCTGTAGTGAGACATCGGCACTGGACTGCAATATTTTAAAATAAAATGTATAAAATCATGGGAGGAATGTGTCAGGTAGATGCACAGAGTCTTTTGCCCAGAGTAGTTGAATTGAGGATTAGAGGACTATAAGGGGAAACATTTAACAGGAATCTGAGAGGTAGCTTTTTCACACAAAGGGTGGTGGGTGTATGGAACAAGCTGCCAGAGGAAGTAGTTGAGGCTGGGACTATCCAACTGTTTAAGAAACAGTTAGACAAGCACATGGATAGGACAGGTTTGGAGGGATATGGACCAAACGCGGGCAGATGGGATTAGTGTAGCTGGGACATGTTGGGCCAGTAAGGGCAAGTTGGGCCAAAGGGCCTGTTTCCATGTTATATCACTCTAAGACTCTATATGTTAAAGAGAAATGGTTTGATTGATTGATTGAAAGATACAGCATGGAAACTGGCCCTTCAGCCCACCAAGTCCATGCCAAGCATCCATTCCCCTTCATATTAGTACTACGGTATCCCACGTTCACATCCATTCCCTACTCACTAGGAGGAATTTACAGAGGCCAATTAACCTGCAAACCCACATGACTTTGTGATGTGGGAGGATGCCTGAGCACCCACACAGTGCTCCCTCACGGTCACGGGGAGAATGTGCAAACCGCACACGGACAGCACCCGAGGTCAGGATCGAACCCAGGTCTCTGGCGCTGTGCGGCAGCAGCTCTGTGCATCAGCTGCATCACTGTGCTGCCCGTTAAACAGTGAAAGGCTATATCTTCATTGATCAATAACTGCCTCAAAATAAAATGGTCTTAATTCTGACACGTGAGATAATTGACATCTTGTTTTGATTTCGCGGTTGAGATTATTAATCTTCTGCACTACTAGGAAAAGATTCTGACTCTATAGATCTCGCAGTGAGACAGTAGGTGGTAATAATACTGGTACGTCAATATTACATCTGAAATTGTAGCTATTTCTGAGTGCTAAACTGCAAATTCCTTTTCCTGAGATGTCAGGTTGAATTATTAAGTTGGGAAACATTGAAGACACAACATTTACGTTGACCAGAATGGATTAGAGAAAATGCAGAATTTTAAATGGGATTTCGTGCTTTTTCCCTTCACTCAGAGAAACTGAGGCTGCTGTTAACAATCTACATCCAAGTCCTGGCTCCAGCCGAGGTTAGCTAATCCAGCAAGGGCAGAATATTGAAGCAAAATCATTAGCGGACTATATGACTCAATACAGTCTCAAGCTGTGCATTTGCTTCCTGAATTGTGGAAATATTTTTAATAACGTCAAGTTCTGTTGTTTTCTGCTTATATTTAAAAGTAAAATAATTTATCTATAATTCTCCTGACCCTGGCAAAAAGGCTCTGCTGTGGAATACGGAGAAAGAATTTGATGGGAAATTAGAAATGCCCAGGATTGGAAATAAAAGTGGTGATTCACCTGGTGGGTTCCAATGTCTGGGAAGTACCATATCCCACAATACATTTAATACTCCACTCCCAACAGTATTGATCCATGCTTATCCAACTCTGTCATTAATTGAGCCGTAAAAATATCTGTGATCGGCTACCTGCAACTCAGATGCCCTAAGTTGTAATTGAATTTCAACCCTTATACAATAGCACCATTTGGTTTTTGCCTGTAATTTAACACAGATTGTCAAAATGTTTGCCATGGGTGAATTATGATAATGTTGCAAACTTTTGAACCGGCCATTATTTTGGAATACATTGTGGAGAATGGTTACCAACAGGTAAACAGTTTCATTTGAACCATCACAATACTTGCAACATAATTATTCAGAATAGTTGTCGGTTTTCGATCAAAAATCAGGTCTGAAATATTCAATACATTGTAATATGGAATTGTTAGAGATATTTTATTCAGGGTGTTCAAACGGAAGTGGCTTAAATAGGCTGATAAAATATCTAAATTTATTCTTTATTAAACATATACATGCGCACACACACACACACATATATATATATATATGTGTGCATGTATGTGTGTGTTTGAGATGGTTCAAATGAAATTGTATATGTATATATATATATATATATATATGAATATTATACATACATATAGATGAATATTATTTATATATATATATATATATATATATATATATATATATATATATATATATATATATATATATATATATATATATATATATATATAGATAGATAGATAGTTTGCAAATTTAGAACAACGTAACAATAATTTGTGTGCTGTAACCTAGGGCAATTGTTTGCAGTAACTTGATCTGGAATTGTTGAAATAGCTTAATAAGTTGGAATCAAATAGGAAACTACTCGTAAGTTTGCAGCATATTCATTGAAAATTAATATATGCAATGTTTTGATGTGGAGTAGTTTCACATGGAATTATAGAGAGTATTTGGGAATTGTTTCAAGCAGTTTTGACATTGTTTGGCAAATACTGATAGGGAATTAAATACTTTGGTAAGTTATTTTTAATTATATCTGTTTGAATTGACTGATACAAGTATTTTAAATATTCCATATAATTAATTGAATGTTTTAATGGTGAGTTGCTTGGATAATATTTTAGAGTTACAAAAAAAGGGATGATTTGATATGAAATATTTTTATTTGGAATACCTTGACAGCAAATGCTCTCCACTTAATTGTTTGAATATTGTTGCAGAATGGCTGGACAGAATTTATAGCTAAGATTTAACATTTGATTGGAAAAATGTTTTGATTAGTTGGTTATTAAATAATTTGGATTGATTTATTGTGACATTTCAAAAAAATTGAGGGAATTGTTTGAATTAAGTAATGTGCAATGGAATTAAAACATTTAAGCATGTCCATAATTTTATTACACATCCGTTTGTTGGAAAATAATTAAAGTATTTGATTAGGATTCATTTGAACTATTTCATTATTTTCAAAAGAATTATTTGATAAAAATGTTCACTAAATTACGGGAAATTCTGCAAATTGTCTACAGGGATTCTTTGAATGACTTGGAAATTAAATGTTGAATGATTAATAAGAAATTATTTGAGCCGAAAATTCCCAGAATTTTTTTTAATATAATTATTTTATATCAAATTGTTTGTAATTGAATTATTCCGGGATAAGAAATTGTTTACAAGGAAAATTTTAATAAACAAACAAAAATTACTGAGAGTTCATTGAGTGGGAATTGTTTTGAATTTAATTTATCTGCATGTTTGATCTTAAACTGTTTGGTAAAGAATAATTTTCTGGGGGAATTATTCAAATACTCTGCAGTGGAACAGTTAACATCATTGATCAAGAGTCATTTGCATAGCGAATTGCATGATAAGGGATTGATAGGGAATTGTTTGAAGGGGATTATTTCAGTGTTTGATTGTTAATTATGGAATACATTGAAGAGGAAATGTTTGAATTGGGGACTGCTGTCATAAGTTGATGTGAAATTGTTTAATTGGGATTAGGTTTTAACAATTACAAAAACCTGTTTAATATACCAGAAAAGATTCATTCTAAAACATTTGATGTTAAATAATTTCACATGAAATTATTTCCCAGATAATTGTTTAGATCTTGTTTTCCAGATAATTGTTTTATGAGGTGATTTCTATGGTATTTGCATGGAATAGTTTGTTTAGATGAGGAATTATCTGATATGGGATGCATGATATGGAACCGAGAGTTAGAATATTGAAGGGTGGTGGCAGTGTTGTTTGTTGAGATCGGAGTTTGTTTAAAGTTGTTCAATGAACAAATTACGTTATGCATTTGTTCAATTTTCTTTCTCAATTTGCCATAATTTTATATGATTAGATGCATTCCTAGGGAATTGTATGCCCTGAAATGTTTGAAGTAATTTGGAGTAGTGAGGTAATTTAATTATTTATGTGTTTTAAACTGGTATGAAGAAATTGTTTGGAATTGTTTAATAGGAAACAAATTAAAATAATTCGATGTGCAATTGTTTAGATTGGGATGATAATCCAACACTTTATAAAAGAGCTGTATTTATAAAGTTGTTTGTGTTATCTTAAAAAGGAAGCATTCAAACTATTTTGTTAACAAATGATCTGAAGAGATTGCAAATGAATTGTTAGAACAGTGCAAAGTTTTTTGACTGGATAAATGCAGAATTGTTAGGATGGTTTTCCTTAAATGGATAAACATGATTTGACTGACAAAGTTTCAATGGTTTAAAGAATTTGTAATTTGTTGAGAACCATTTGTTTGAACTTTAACAAATTTTGGACATGAAATTACATGCTGTAAATGAAAGAAAATTAGAATAAGCTTTTCAAAAAAATCAATGGAGATTTGCAAACAGTTTGGAACAGAATTGTTTGTATAGTATCTTCCTTTCGCTCGTGTAAATCTTTGAAAATATAAATTTGCACTTAAGGATTTGTTTTGATACAGAAATTCTGTTATTTACAATAAGCTGGAGGGAAATAGTTTAGAGTATTCCAACAAGAGGTGGCATAGTCTAAGATGAGACATGTGGAACTGTTTACTATGGAATATCTTAGAAAGTTGAAAAGCTTTAACCACAATTGTTTACATCAAGGAAAAATTAACAATAGCTTCAACAAAATTCTATGGGTTGCTTAAAAATGAGTGGTAACGATTTCAAGCTGAATTGTTTGAGCAATCGGACAGATTTGAAAGCATTTGATGTGAAATTGCCAGAAAATTTCCATTCTTTGATCTGGAGCAGTAGGTGTTGTTCATTGTTGGATGTGGGATTAATTCAGAAGTAGAAATGATTTTGGAGTTGATTTATTGTAAATATGGACTAACCACTGTGTAATTGATATGGACTGTTAACCATCATTGTCTGAGTGCTGACTTTTTATTATCAGATTGCAAAAGTTGGATATGGGATTAATGTGGCAGAATAAATGGATTTGGCATTGCTTAATCTAATTAGTTAGTACAATGTGGATTTGAAAATCATTTTTGGAGTATTTTGAATTGATGGTTCAATTTAGAATTGCTGTCTTGTCATTTTAGAATCATTAGCAGTAACTTCAAACCCACTGCGAATGTTGTATTTCCTTTTCAAAATACATTGTCTTTTCCAGATTAAATTATTACAAACTTTCCGAATTCATCCCTCAACCCACATAAACAAACCACATGAGCTGTTTTTTAAAATTTTATTGTAGTATTTAGGAACTTGCTGTGTGTAAATGCCTGTTGTGTCTGCATATCAGCGGTGACTACATTTCAAGACTAATTGCCTGTGAAATGCTTTTGAACAAAGATGTTTTATATTTCCATATTGTTCTTATGTGGTGTTTGGTGATATTTGTCGTGGATTATTGATGAATTTGAAGAAAATGGGTGCAGAATTAATAGTGATTAATAGTGAATTTTTAAATGAGGAAAAAGTTGATCAATTCCAAACAGTATGAAACTAAGTTGTTCTTGCATTTGGAATGGGTAAATGTGGATAAAGTTGCTGTGTCCAGAAATCTTTAGTGTCGAGTTGTTGGTAACTTTGGAGTTACTTCATGTGTAGATGCCATTCAGAATGAAGAGGCATTTGGATCAGTTTGACATGGAATTCCTTAAAATTGGTAAAGTTTGATTATGTAATTGGTCCCTAAATATTTTGGTAAGCTGTTAATACTATGTTTAGATCAATTGATAATGAAGCAATTACCCAAGGAGTTTGATTAGTTTGATTTGGTAATCTGCTTTGGAACACATCCAACCTTTAAAATTGTTATCATCTTGGAAATATATTAACAATTGTTCTCCTGTTTGCTATTGTCGGATGGTGGAAAATTAAAATTAAAAAACGTTTTCAAATGCGATAAATGTGCAGCTGGTCCATCAGCATGTTTGTGAATAGGACTTATTCACAGAGATTGCAAATTTTTTTGTTTGTTGCAAAAGTTGTTGATAAATCCATAGCTTTAAAATACTTATCTAAGCTTTAAATAATTTTCAGTCAAATTCTGCGCTTTTCATTTGAAACTCATGCGATTGAATTTAGCGACAAAGAAGTCTTTGTGAATATCTTGTTGATTAGAATCTTCTCCAGTGTTTAACTTTGACAGTTAAATTGTTTATTTTTCCCCAATGATTAAATGAGGTAAGTAATCATTATAGAAAAATGAGAAGTGCTCCTCCTTGATGTGGATGTAATCAGATTGGTGTAACTGTTGACACTAATGGGAGACGACATTTGTGGAATGGTTCCCCCTGAGGCCCATACTGTAATTGTTAGGCCAATTAGAATAACTGGTTGTGGTTTCACTTAATAGAAAACGAGATTTCTTTTCATTTCAAATGTTCAAATCAGTGAACCAGTCTGCTAGGTACAATAAAGCTTACGGATAAAATTAGCAACAGAAGACGTGGTTGTCAATAAGTGTTTCAGGTAACAAAATCAACGTTTCCGAGATTAAAAGGGTTGCATCAGAACTTTATTCAGATTTTGGTCCCATCAGACGATTAACAAGCAACTTCTGTGGTTAAAAAAAAAAACTTGCCTTGGTATGGATTCGCTCAACCACACAACATATATAAACACGCTTCTAAGTCAACTAATTACTTTTAAGATGTAACCACTCTGGTGTTGTAGAAAAATGCTTCAGAGAAATTGTAAATGTTCAAGTAAAATGCAATGTTATAAATAGCAATGGTTATCTACAAAGCTCTTGATGAATTTGGCCAGAACATAGAGGGAGCTCACTCGCTTTTCCTTACACTGGCCCATCAGGTCTCTTCCATGCAACTGAGAGGGGAGATGAAAGTGCAAGTTAGCCTCTCTGAAACCAAGCACTTCCAATGATACATCACTCCCTCTGCATTGTTCCTGCATGTCAGACATTGAGCAAGAAATTCATCTCTGACTCTTTGCACAATAATGCAGTATTGAACTTTCTCTCCAGAGATCATACCATCATACTTTCTCCTTTCATCATCCGTTCTGAAGAAGGACCCGAAATGTCACCCCTTCCTTCTATCCAGAGATGCTGCCTGGCCCGCTGAGTTACTCTTTGCCTCAAAACCTATTTCTACTCCCTAGCGTTTGAGGCTCATTGAGGAGGCGCTGTGAACTGTTTGCGTGCTACTGTATGTTTCATTTTTTTTCCATTGGAACCTAATCAGATGTACAGCACTTTGGTCAACGTGGGTTGTTTTTAAATGTGCTATACAAATAAAATTGACTTGACTTGACTTGACTTATGTGTCTAATGTAGTACTGTGTCTGGTACTCCTCTGAAGAAGGGTTTCGACCTGAAACGTCACCCATTCCTCTTCTCCAGAAATGCTGCCTATCCTGCTGAGTTACTCCAGCATTTTGTGTCTTTCTTCACTGTAAACCAGCCTCTGCAGTTCCTTCGTACACACTCCTCTTTTTAAATTCAGTTTCACCCACTTTAATTACATTTTGCAGAACATCACCATTTAGTCTGCAAATGTAACCTTAAGATTCTTTTGCCTTTCCAGCTCTCCACCCCAGTATCAATGTGACCCCCCTGTCCTCTGCCTCCTAACAAGGCTTAACAAAAGCCAAAGGATCAGCACTTGCCCATTTCTAGCAGTTTGGGCTCAAACAAAGAGATCAACAATTTCAGGCCATTACCTCTTTTAGCTTTCAGACATGAGTTGCTACTAATGATTCCGCTATGATCATTTACATCATTTTTGACCATTCCCCTTTGCCTTGCCACATCCAATTAATAATTGCTATCTGAATAATAACAAATGCCTAAAGACGAGCTTCAAATGAAATAATTGTAGCATAAGACATTGTTGTTCGCACTCATCTAGCTGAAGTCAACAGTGTCCGTTTGGCCCTAGCACCTCGTCTTCTATGGCATTGGTATTTTTAAAGTGGCGGTTGGTAGGTTTTTGATAAGTAAAGGTGTCCACATTTACTGGGAGAAGGTAGGAGGTTAGGGTTGAGGGAAAAAATTGATCAGCCATGATCGAATGGTGGACCAGACTCGATGGGCCGAATGGCCTAATTCTGCTCGTATGTCTTATGGTCATGCAGGGTAATGATGACCAATGGAAGGACAGAACCAAGCTTTTCCTTATCCTGTACCAATACTGCAATGAGTGGCATAGGATGTCGAGCTACTATTGTATCTTGAACACCGGGAAAATAAATGAAAAATGTAACCTATGGTGCTTCCAGTATTGCACCTGGCATACAGAAGAGCCAATAACTGTGATTCACGCTATTTACAAACACAGCTAGCAGTGTGTGCAGAATAACCACCTGGACGATATAATGGGAGGTGTAGTGTGTGGACAAAAGGCCAGTACACACATGTGCTGATGTAGTTTTCATTATTTTTGTGGACCAATCCAGTTCCTAAATTTTCCCAGTTGCCTTTTTAGGGGCAGCGATTCTTGGCCAAGGAAATGTATTGAGCAAGTAGCAACAAGGTGGAAAATGAGGGGTGCTACTAGCACTTTCATTTTCATTTAAAGCTCGCTTGAAGTTTTCAGAAGCAGAAGAAATTAAAATCCTTCCTTTTGTGTGCATACTTCAGCATTCCAGTAGATGTTCATATGGCTTAACGTGGATGAGTTGGGACAGAAAGAATGAAAGAGAAAGGATGTGTGGGAAGGAACTGTAGATGCTGGTTTACATTGAAGATAGACACAAAATGCTGGAGGAACTCAGCGGGACAGGCAGCATCTCTGGAGAGAAGGAAAGGGTGACGTTTCGGGTCCTTCTTCGGAAAGGACGATGAAAGGAGAAAGGATGATGGTACGATCTTGAGCAAGATGAAGTCCCCACCTCAGCTTCTGCTTGACTCTGTCTCTAAAATCAGAAAGGATCTCAACTCATCAGGAATCATGAGGGCGAGTCAGTTTACACCTTTGTGCCTCTGAACCAACTCGGGCTTTTCTTACATCTGATTTTTCAGATCTATACAATGTCACGTCAACACATACACTCTCAATGCTAAATTCTATCTTGCCAGCATTTTCCCCAAGGTCTCTGAATAAACACACTGCGGCCTTAATGTCCAGTATTCGATGAACACCAATGTCCTCCATTTAAATGTTAGGAAGACAAAAGCTATTGTCCTCAGCCAACAGCAGAAACATGGCCCCAGAGACACCAGCTCCTTCCGCTGCTGGCATCTGTCCCAGGACTGAACCAAACTCTACATTGCTGTCGTACTTAATGTTGAGACAAACCTAATTACAACTGAGCACAGGAACAGGCCCTTTGGTCTATAACATTTGCGCTGACCATGATACCAAATGAAACTAATGCCATCTGCCTGCATATTCCTCCATGTCCTGTCTGTTCAGGTACCTGTCTAACTACCTCTCAAATGTCACTATCGTATCCGCTTCTCTCGCCCTCCCTGATAGGTGCCTATCACTGTGTAATAAAAAGCTTGCCTCTCACTTCTCTTTCCCATCTCTCACCTTAAATCAATACTTTAGTTCTTAAAATTTCAACCCTGAGATTATCTATCGACCTTATCTATGCCTCTCGAAGGTATTTATTCACAAAATGCTGGAGTAACTCAGCAGGTCAGGCAGCATCTCAGGAGAGAAGGAATGGGTGACGTTTCGGGTTGAGACCCTTCTTCAGACTGAATAAAAACCTTTGATATGTACCAGCATCTGCAGTTATTTTCCTACCTTATCTATGCCTCTCATCATTTTATATACTTCGGTTACCTCCCAGCCCTCCAAAACTCGAGAGAAAACAATCCAAGTGTGTCCAACCTCTCCTTTATAGCAAACACTCTCTAATCCAGGCTACATCCTGCTGAACTCTTCAGCACCCTCTCCAAAAACTCCCCAACCTTTCTGTAATGTGGCAAACAGAACTACATACATTACTCCAAACGTGGCCTGACCAAAGTTTTAGACAGCGGCAATGTGGCTTCCTGACTTTCAGGCTCACTGGCCCGACCAATGAAAGCAAGCATGCTGTTTGTTCACTTTCTTACCACCCAATCTACTTATAGTGCCACTTTCAGTGAGCTATGGACTTTATCCTGGGATCACTCTTTATACCAATACTACAAAGAGTCCTTCCATTAACTGTATATTTTCCCCTTCCATTTTACCTCAAAAGTGCACCATCTCACACTTTACGGATTAAACTCCCTCTGCCATTTTTCTGCCCATATTTCCAATTCATCTCTACCCAGCTGTACCATTTGACAACTTTCCTTTTTATTCACAACTCCATTAATTTTTTTGTGATTTGGATTGTATATTCGAACCGATATCATGGATGGGTATTTGCAGCTTTGTAATAATGCTCATCTCATCCCTCATCATATATATATCAGAGTGAATTCCGACATCCAAAGTTTTATTTCCGCAGCATTCATCGCTAAATGTTCCAATCAAAACCCCTTCATTTAAGTGGTGCAGCCACTTTTGAAAGGTTCTGATTATATATATATATATATATATATATATATATATATATATATATATATATATATATATTTATATATTTCTGGTTTGTAAAAAAAATGTTGACTTGCTCAGCACGGTGGTGCAGCAGTAGAGTTGCTGCTTTACAGCGCCAGAGGCCCGGGTTCGATCCTGACTAAAGGTGCTGTCCGTATGGAATTTGTACGTTCTCCCTGTGACCTGCGTGGGTTTTCTCCGGGTGCTCCGCTTTCCTCCCACATTCCAAAGACGTGCAGATTCGTCGGTTAATTGGCTCGGTAAAATTGTAAACTGTTCCTAGTGTGTAGGATAGTGTTAGTGTACGGGGATCACTGGTCGGCGTGAGATCGGTGGGCCGAAGGGCCTGTTTCCGCGCTGTATCTCTGAACTACACTAAACTCTGGATTTGAATCCGATGTGAAATCTCATCTGCACTCTCCTTTAAAGGAGCAGCTCACCTACCTTGCCACTCCATTGTCTTTGCAGCTCTGTTAGCTATGTTTAACAAATGAAAATGAGGATATCATAATTATTTTTTGTAGGATTGAGAAGTATCATGCCACCTTATTGAATCTTTCTTTTCCTGCTTTGGACTTGCCTCTAAAACAACAGGAGTCCACACATTCTTCTTGTTCAGATTGCTATAGATTGATATTCAGTGTTAATGAAATGAATGTTTTAAAATCCTGGTCCACTGATATTATATGTTGTGTGCACTTATAAAACGTCAATATACTTTTTTATTATGTAATTAATTTTTAGAAATATTATACCATGAAACCAAGCGCCCCATTAATTGTTAAATATTCTCTTCATCGGAGCTTAGCTGAGTTATTGTTAAGGTGGAATATATTTCAGTATGACTCTAACACAGTACATCCCTCCTGTTATGATCACGTTTTATTAGTTTGGCTCTGTTCTGCAGAATTCAGATTTACAGTAAAGATATATACCAGGCTGACTCTAGAGGTCACTGCCGATTCTGTTTTGCTCATGAGACTTTAAATAGTTTGTAAGGACTTTTCAGTCTTGATTCATAACTTGCATGTGGGCAGACGTCCATGAGGGTTTGCTGAAAATATTGGGTATTTGTCAATGGGAGTCATAATACACTACCAAGCATAACTCATCAGAAGTTGCCACCTTGAAGGGCGGCACGGTGGCGCAGCAGTAGAGTTGCTACCTTCCAGCACTTACAGTGCCAGAGACCCGGGTTCGATCCTGACTACGGGTGCTGTCTGTACGGAGTTTGTACGTTCTCCCCGTGACTGTGCGGATTTTCTCCAAGATCTCTGGTTTCCTCCCACACTCCACAGACGTACTGGTTTGGAGCATAATTGGCTTGGTATAAATGTTTTTAAAAATTGTCCCTAGTGTGTGTAGGATAGTGTTAGTGTGCAGGAATCGCTGGTTGGCGCGGACTCGGTGGGCTGAAGGGCCTGTTTCCGCGCTGTATTCCTATGCTAAAAACTAAATTAAAGTCATTGTGAATCACAACATTTAAACTCCCATGGAAAAGAATGACAAAATTAGTAAGGATTGTCCATGTATTTTGTGGAAAGAACATAGAACAGAAGATTACCGCACAAGAACAGGCCCTTCAGCCCACAATATCTATGCCGAGCAAGAGGCTAAGACCATTACTTATCTAGCTGCACATAGCCTATATCCCTCCATTCTCTGCATATCCATATACCTATCCAAACACATTTATGGGTAGACACATGGATATCCAAGAAAGGTGTATTAACAATTTCCACATTGTTGCCTGGAAGGCAAACATCAGGGATGCTGTCATTGTCAAAACTAATAAAAGAATTTCAACAAAGACTACCAACCAGGTGAATTGGAGACCTAGTATAATGTGTTCTGTTGAAATGCAGAAGGCAGACTGCACACTATGATGAGTGGAATGGGATAACAAGGAAGTGAATGGAGAATGAAGTCGCAGGACTTGGGATTAATTCCATCTGACTGATTAAATTATCATGGTCTGCCTTGAATAAGTTTACGATTAAATACATCTCAGCATGTGTCTTGTATATACTGTAGCATGAGCTTCCTATAGTACGTTTTAAGCTGCAATGGCAGATGAGTTCTGAGGATAATAGCTAGAGTATTATGTTTTTATGATTATTGGTCACCCAAGTCAGTCCCACTTTGTATGTTCTGGTGTACAGCTAACCCTGCTACTGTATATCCTTTGACAGACCACGTAGTAAAATTATTCTTCCCATCGAGGTACAGATTCTGTGCTAAGCTGTTCTTGACAATAATGGTGCTTCTATCAGGTATTGAGGGGGTGGGTCGAGGCCAAGGAGGAAGAACATATTTGTTTTTACAGGCCTGAGATTCTCAAGAGCCTCTCATTCCCAGGTGCCAGCATATGTTAAGCTATTGTTTGTGTATGTATTAGTAATATTGATTTTTGGATGTGCATGCATATTTTGCAAACTATTTTATATTACTGCAGTACAGAATATTGTAAACCTTGTTCTTAGGATCTCGCATGCTGACCAGTTGATCTTTTTCAGCCCATTTGATCAGCATGGATCAGCGTGGATCTGCTTCCTTGTTAAATGGATTACTCCTTGTGCTCTCTGGCTTTTTGTAGCATCTGGGATGTTTAGTTCAGTTTAGAGATACAGCACCGAATCTGCACCGACCGGCGATCCCCGCACATTAACACTATCCTACACACACTGGGGACAATTTTACATTTCTAACAAGCCAATTAATCTACAAACCTGTACCTCTTTGGAGCGTGGGAGGAAACGGAACATTTTGGAGAAAACACACGCGGTCACGGGGAGAACGTACAAACTCCGTACAGAGAGCCCCCGTGGTCAGGATCGAACCTGGGTCTCTGGCACTGTAAGTGCTGTAAGGCAGCAACTCTACCACTGCACCATCGTGCCACCCTGTGCATGAGAGCTTATTGTCAAGAATAATATTGTCATTGTTTCCTTGACAATAATATCCATTCTAAGGTGGGAAAGAGACCTGAAATGGATGATTAACATAAAAAAATAATTTTGCAAGGTGCAATGAGGTGAAAAAGGTTTAGACGTTCTGAGCCTTTGAGGACACATCAACAATTACAATGTAAAGTTTAAATAAGTACTTGTAATTCACAAATCCATACAAGGTATGCCTGCTTTGAAGAAGTTATTCTCCCTCCCATGGGAGTTCTGTGAGACCCTCTCTCCCTACTCCCTCTCTGAATCCAACTGCTCTTCCAGCCATTGTCCACCCATCAGCCAGTCAAAGCAACCTCGCCTCTATCCAGGTATCAATTGCCAGGTTT